>NC_056582.1:10989088-11171588 GCF_018340385.1 Cyprinus carpio | reverse complement strand
TTATATACTTTTTTACCACAAATGCTCGTCTTGCATTAGCTCGACTTCACGCATTACATAATCAAGGTTGGAAAGGTCACGCATAATGTAGGCAGAACCACCGACCTAGTGTTTACAAAGCAAACGTGCAAAAAAGTGAGAAAAAATTCTGTTTTACTTTACAAGGTAAGGTTAAGATATAGTGTGATTTTGTTGTTGGAGGAGATGCGGAGTTTTTTCGCCCTACCTTAACTTTTTGAACCGGAGTACACAGACAAAGAGCTAACCAGCGTTACCTTTCCAACGTGATTACGTCATGCTTACGTCAATTTGCAGACGTGCATTGTGGAGCTAGTGCAAGCATTTATGGTTAAAAAGTATATACATTTTTTTTTTTTTTTAGAAAATGACTGATCATTTCGCTAGATAAGACCTTTATTCCTCAGCTGGGATCATGTAGAGCCCTTTGAAGCAGCACTGAAATGCAATTTGGATCTTCAACCCATTGGTTCCCATTGAAGTCCATTTTATGGAGACAAATTCTGGAATGTTTTCCTCAAAAACCTTGATTTCTTTGCGACTGAAGAAAGAAAGACATGAACATCTTGGATGACATGGGGGTTAGTAAATTATCAGGAACTTTTTATGCTGGAAGTGAACTAATCCTTTAAGTATAGGCTACTCCGTATGCAAATAATATTTGCAAGTAGTTGAGTACTACTGCACTTTTTCTTTTTTTTTCTTTTTTTGATTGTTTAATTTTTACATAGGCATGCACTAAAGTTGACACAGACAACAATTATTATTTTTATATTATGGCCAAAAACTGATATGATGGCGATATTAAACTAGCTTTATTAGTTTTGATGTGCCATGCACATGTTTCTGGTGTTGACACAGCTGTTGTTTATGGTTGCCAAGGAACGCCGCAACTTGGTGCATTAATATAGAATTCAGCTAATGTGAACTATTTTAAATATGATGCATCCATTTATATTTAGTATTGTTTCGTTTTTTGCACCAAGTTTTATGAAGTGCTTTTTACACTATACTCAAAGTTCGTCTGTTATTAATACATATGCAATTTGTTTTGCATTCATCAAGCTGCAAATATGAAAAAAAGAGAAAGTTGAAGAGCAAGAAGAGGAATGCCCTTTCGTTTAAAATTTATGTAAAACATTTTTGTATATAAAGTTTCTACTGCATATAAAACATTTTGAGCCAAATTTTTCAAAAGCAACTTCAGACCAATGCAGATAAAAATCCCACTAATGTAAATATTGATCATTAAAAAAAGTTGGCCAATTCCGGTACGGTCAGAGATATATTGTGCATCCATACATGAAATGCATTGAAACTGAACTTCTCTTTTTTGATTGGCTACACTGCATTGCACCATTTTCTTATCAACCACAGACCTAATTGTTTTTAATCTTTCCTTTCCAAGCACACATGCACAAGCCACCATATTGCACCATTTTTTGTTCTTTCCTCTTTCACACATTCTCACTGGTTGTTTTGTTCTTGGCATTAACCAGAGACTGCACTAGTTTGTCTCTTTTGTTTCATTGTATAATGAATGCTTGTATGTCATCAGTCTCTACTGTATGTCCACAACCTGTACAGTGAACCGAATCAACACATTGTTCTCAGCCGGAAGGCACATGTTAGTAAAGGTCTTAATCAACAGCATGCACCTCCTCTGAATTATTTATCTACCAAACTGCAGGGGAAAAGAAAGTAGCGATGATGGTGCGCCGTCACCATGTCTGTCAACATCAGTGTTGTTTCTCTAACACGCACGACTCTTTTACAAGCAAACACCATTAGAAGTGTTCAAACCTAGCATCAGCTTTGTTCTGAGTTGTTTTCCATCATAGTGCCTCCAGCAAACACAAATACAGCACAAAATTGTTTTGTAAAGAGGCTCAGAGTGCAACACCTGACAGTATTGTTTGTGTTTTGTAAATTTTGCATGTCATTACTCATTTTGTCTTGTTGTATCATTTTTGAACGCACAGCAACAGCAAAGGTCTGTTGCATACTTTTATGGTAGTGCACACAAAGGCCGCTCTCTGTTGGTCTTGGATTAATGAAGCTTTTGTGAAGTGTGCGCAAGGCAGAAATGGACACCGCTCTTATTGCACAGACAGACAGGCAAGCTCAGCTTCACCTTTAGGTCGACATACCAACATACACACAAGAATTTGTGCCCAATATTCTTGTCCAGAACACTGCCGTGAGCGGATTTGAGTCCTAATATCACACACACACACATTTGTAAGGACAGTAAGCAGTCACACAGTAAGCCCTGTTTCAGAGAGGAATTGGCTTTTCCACACTAACCTTGACCGACCATTGTGTGCTTTTGTGTGTGTGTGTATGTGTTACAGGCGAGAGAAAGACAGAAGCATAGGGTCTCTTGTTTCTTAGCCTAAGGGAAGAGCGGGGTGAGAAATCAATGCTACACTAAAACGAATGTCACATGGCGCTCAGCACTCATCTGACCTTGAAGTCACTGATCTCTCGCTCTCCATGTTTCTCTCCCGCTCTCTGTCACTCTCTCTTCACACAAATGCCTCCTTGATGCATGTTATTTTAACCCAGTAACCCTATGACATATGTGTAGAGAAGAAATGGTTTTGCTTGGTGTTATGCAACACACAGACAATGAAATTTTTTTCTTGTACTGACTGATGGCTAACTGATTAAAATCACCTCCGGACATTTACATTTAATTCTAGATCTCGCTCGCTAAAACGAGGAATGCAAATTTTTATTTGTATTTGCTAAAAAGACTAGTTCTTCCAGTTTTAACATGCATAAATAAAAAGTGTTATCCTGCCATGATTCAAAACTGAAAATAAAGTTCTGAAAGGTTGAAACTAAGTGTTCGAAAACTCAAAATCTTACAAAAAAAAAGTTTTGCAAGATCGAAAAATAAGATTTGCAAGCTTGCAAAATGTAAAAAAAAATAAAAAATATCTCTAAAAACATTATGTTGTTTTTGAGATTTCCTTCTTCAGAACTGCAACATTTTTTTTACGATGTTTGCGCAAAGAATTTTTCAGAGTTTCAAATTTGTCAGTGTTCTCCCACTGTATTAGTTTGTTTTCCAGGTTTGAAACCTTGTAAATGGTGATCTGAAAACTGGTGTGCGAATGTGTGAAATAAAGTTTTGAAACTCTGAAAACATAGTTTTGCAGGCTTGCAAAGTGGTAAAAAAAAATATATAATCTCTGCAAACATAATTTTGTTTTTGAGTTTTCCTTCTTCAGAAGTGCAACACTTTTTTACGGTGTTGTGCAATCATTTTTTCAGAGTTTCGAATTTGTCACTGTTCTCCCAGTGTACAGTTTGTTTTCCAGATTTGAAACCTTGTAAATAGTGATCTGAAAACTGGTGTGCGAATAGGTTAAAAAAAGTTTTGAAACTCTGAAAACTGAGGTTCAAAAGGGCGAAACTTATTACATTACATTACATTTGCACTCCTATTGCAGACTATTTTTTCAGAGCCGAGTTTACAACACCCACTTTGCGGAGATACGCCCACACAGTTGCGAGCTTGCGACTCACGTGATTTGTGGCAGCGTTGTCACGCAGCTCTGTTCTGAAACTCTGAAACTCAGACTGAGCGAAAACGAAGCTTCGCAACCTCGCAACTATAAAAAAAAGCCTGGAGGGAGGGCCTTCTGCTCTTGGCCAATGGTTTGCTGTCTGCTGACGTACAGTCCAATCACAAGTCGTATTTACGGGAAAGGTGGGATTGACCGACTGCTCCGCCAATGACGAAAGCGCACAGGATACGCAAACAGAGGATGCACGGATCTCTGGCCAGTGGCCACAAGGCGGTCCCGTCTAGAGCTGCAAGAACCGCGTCCATGGCTGGTATAGCGTGCGGTCCGGTCCAAAAATACCAACTTGTCGCGGGAATTCACTATACAATTGCCAGTAGCCACTGAGTTTACCACTGATAGGCCTGCGGTGCATCAATATACACACTCACCTCACGCAGCGAACGACTCACTTTCCGCAGCTGGAGACTCATTTTCAGCTCACTTCTTCTGAAAATGCACATTTATTATTACATTTTTTTTTGCCTCTCTCTGCCCACATACTGTATTTGGATGCAGCTAAATTCTATAAAAAATAAAAAAACTGTTTTCATTTTTACTGTTTCTGTTGTCAGACAACAGAATGAATATGAAATAGTGACCAGCTCTCCCTTCCAAAACATTAATCTGCACAAAAATCCAGATAATCGAGCCGTCGTCTGATGAAATCAAATACACATACAGTAAGATAAAAACAACAACTGTGCTGTGATTTCGGCTACACTTGCATGTAAAATTAGAGAAGCAACATCATATGCGTCTCTGTGCGTCTGAACACAGCAGACCCACAGAGAGAGAAAGCAAAGACCTCGCGCAGCAATAACGGCAAGTCTCAGAAAACTAAATAGGCCTAAGGTTTGGGCAAACCCTAAAGATTTGTCGCTAGGTGCTTTTTTTGAAGAAGAAAAAAACTTGCTAAAGGGGTCTACAAAGGTGCTAAGTTGGCAACACTGTGCATCTCCAGGCCATGGGTCAAACAGAAAGTGAGTCGTGAGGTGAGTGTGTATATTGATGCACCGCCGGCATATCAGTGGTAAACTCAGTGGCTACTGTCAATTGTATAGTGAATTCCCGCGACAAGTTGGTAGCCTTATTTTTGGACCGGACTGCACGCTATACAAGCCATGGACGCGGTTCTTGCAGCTCTAGACGGGCCTTGTGGCCAGAGATCCGTGCATCCTCTGTTTGCGTATCCTGTGCGCTTTCGTCATTGGCGGAGCAGTCGGTCAATCCCACCTTTCCAGTAAATACGACTTGTGATTGGACTGTACGTCAGCAGACAGCAAACCATTGGCCAAGAGCAGAAGGCCCTCCCTCCAGGCTTTTTTTTTAGTTGCGAGGTTGCGAAGCTTTGTTTTCGCTCAGTCTGAGTTTCAGAGTTTCAGAACAGAGAGCTGCGTGACAACGCTGCCACTAATCACGTGAGTCGCAAGCTCGCAACTGTGTGGGCGTATCTCCGCAAAGTGGGTGTTGTAAACTCCGCTCTTGAGTCGCAAGCTCGCAACTGTGTGGCAAATATAATGTAATGTAATAAGTTTCGCCCTTTCGAACCTCAGTTTTTCAGAGTTTCAAAGACTTTTTTTCACCTATTCGCAATCCAGTTTTCAGATCACTATTTACAAGGTTTCAAATCTGGAAAACAAACTGTACACTGGGAGAACAGTGACAAATTCGAAACTCTGAAAAAATGATTGCACAACACCGTAAAAAAAGTGTTGCACTTCTGAAGAAGGAAAACTCAAAACAAAATTATGTTTGCAGAGATTATTATTTTTTTTTACCACTTTGCAAGCCTGCAAAACTCTGTTTTCAGAGTTTCAAAACTTTTTTTTCACACATTCGCACACCAGTTTTCGGATCACCATTTACAAGGTTTCAAACCTGGAAAACAAACTAATACAGTGGGAGAACACTGACAAATTTGAAACTCTGAAAAATTCTTTGCGCAACATCGTAAAAAAATGTTGCAGTTCTGAAGAAGGAAATCTCAAAAACAACATAATGTTTGCAGAGATATTTTTATTTTTTTTTACATTTTGCAAGCTTGCAAATCTTATTTTTCGATCTTGCAAAACTTTTTTTTGTAAGATTTTGAGTTTTCGAACACTTAGTTTCAACCTTTCAGAACTTTATTTTCAGTTTTGAATCATGGCAGGATAATAATCCCATATTTAAACAGTGCCCTAGATTTTGACTTGAAGAAAATTAACACTATTTTTTTTGTTTTATTGTGGATGATTCATTGATGCAGTCCAAAGAAAATATTTGTCTTAAATCAAGGTAACATACTGTAATCTTCCTCTGAAATGTCATTCCACTGATGTTAATGATTTTATCCAATAGCAAAAAAAAAAAAAAAAAAAAAAACTTGCATTCAGGTCTGGCTCTATTCTGGTATGTAAGTGTTCCATTCTAACACTGATTAGATGGATAAGATAAAGAGATGTCCTTTAACTTGCTGAATGTGAATTGTTTTACTTTACTTACTTAGCATCAGAAAGAATTAATAATTTTATTCAGCAAATACTTTGATCAGTTAAACTGATCAAAAGTGATAGACAAGAATCTCTATTTCACGTGCTTTATTTTCAACTTTCTATTCATCAAAGAATCTTGAAAAACAGATAACACAATTTCCACAAAATAGTATAAAATATTAAAATAACAGTTATTTTTATAATTTTTTTATATTTTTGTGTATTATAGAATGAGTTATATGTGTTTAACATTGATAATAAAAAAAAAATTCTTAAGCACCAAATCAACAAGTTTTTAAAAAATTTTTTTTAAAATATTATTTTCAGCTGATGTCACCAAGCCATCTTATTTTTCAATCACCTGTCATACAGGAGCCACTTTTTACAATCCGAAAAATTGCTCTTTCAAGTCTGTCCATTTCTTCTCGTATATCCTGTTTCACATTTTACGGAAGTAAAATGGAATGCAAACACCTTTTTTTATTGACTTCAAACTGAGGATTTCACATTGCTAAACTATATTATAAAGACTGCTATGCGCAGAAGGGGATTTTGGGAGCCCGGGGGATTATTTTTGCTTCATGTTAGCAAAGTACAAACAGCAGGACGGTTCCTTAAACTCTAACTATGAACTCAGCTGTTTGTGTGTAATTCCATGAATACATATGCATTCCCATGTGTGATTACAGGAAAATGCAACTGCCCCATCCGGACTAACAGGTTTCCTGGTGTTCTCTGAATCATGCCTGTCTTCTTATAAATTTACAGGTTCTCTGCACCATGGTTACACTCTTTCTAAACTTTCTTAACTCTAAACCCCTGCATCAACATTCTCATTTTCTGACCTAACCTGTTTATTTGTTTTATTCTATTCTTAAAGTGACAGTCTACCCTTTTCATTTTCATGCATATTATGCAGGCGAGTTCAATACCATGAAATGGAGACCATGGTAATAAAAGATCTTGCAGTGCAAAGCAGTTTCTAATTCTACAACAGTGTCTTTCTTAAAAAAAAGCAGCTGTGTCATCTATCATAAGTACACAAAGCATTCTTTAGAATAAAATATATAGATCATGCTTCCCAAACCTGTCCTGGAGGACCCTCCTGCACCTTTTGTATGTCTCCCTTATCTAACACACCTGATTCCACTCATCAGCTCGTTAGTAGAGACTGCAAGAACTAAATTGGGTGTGTTTCCAGGACAGGTTTGGGAAGCACTAATATAGATGTTTTCAACCCATTGTTAGATAAAATAGTTCAACTGCTTTGTTTTTTTACACACTACAAAAAAAACAACCAATTTAAGTCAGAATGTGTCTTTCTTACCAACATATCTTCCAGTGATCTAAGATATAAGTTATATCTTACTATAATGCTACGTTTATGCTTCAGATTGAAGTTTTTAGTGTTTTTATAATGAGATCATCTGAAATATATGTGCATGTTCCAGCCCAGTATTGTGTGAGAACAGTTTGGAGACTGTGTAGGAAGTTCAGAAAAAAGGCGAGTGGAGCAGCTTTCTGGTGTAGGATAGTGAACAGAGTGAGTCTTTTGTACAAGGCCGGCACTACGCACTGTAATTCTCACCAATTAATTGAACACAAAGACCAA
The DNA here is from genome assembly GCF_018340385.1 of Cyprinus carpio. NCBI lineage: Eukaryota > Metazoa > Chordata > Actinopteri > Cypriniformes > Cyprinidae > Cyprinus > Cyprinus carpio. The sequence goes on along the minus strand of NC_056582.1, from coordinate 11,163,906 downwards.
ATTCTTAATTCATGGTTAAGATATCTTGTCCCCCCCGTATCTCATGTCCGTGGCTCTGTAACATCAACAGGATGTGTGTCAATAACATAATGTCATCTGTGAGTTAGATTTCATTTTTGTGTGTTGTTAAAGATGAAGTGTTGCCTTAAGTGTTAGTGAGGATCTGTCTGTTCCTCATCCTTCTATCTTAATCGCAGGCATTTGTGTAATCTGATCATAAAACATTATCTCATTTGTTTAGCACAGAAGCATGGCCGTTACCAGTTTTAACATCACAGGAGTTAAATGTAGTGCCATACACACATTACCACATGTCTACATAGGCGTACCAGAGGGATGTGTGTTAATTAAGCAGCAACCGGTCTGGGTGTGAGGGAGGTGACCTCTCTTGACAGATTAATGGGCCGTAGAGGGAACTGAGGCTACTGAAAAGACACACTATTATTCATACAAAATCTTGTATTAATGACGTGTTTTCTATACACTTAAAACATGATTTGTAGATGGAGTGATGAATGCACTAGCCTACATTAGTAAGGCTGTCAGTCATGTAGTTGAATAGCATTAACAGTCTGGATTTTTAGCAAGCACATTGAACTTCCAGTATGCTGCTCAATGCTTTCTTTCTTCCCTCCCCCTTTACTTTTTCCTAATTTTCTCTCCATCCCCTCCCTTGCTGCATGGGCTCATTTTTTCCACTCTCTCCAGGGACACATTTTTTTCTGTAGTCATATGCATTTGAGTCTAAGAGGTTTATGTCTGACTGAGTAAATGTTTTATTAGTTGATATTAATGCTTTTTTGGTCATATTATGTGTGTGTGGTCCCAGATTATCCTTAATCATTCCCTCTCTCTATTATAGATGTGCATGTTTGAATATACAACCCATCATCACTGTGTAGAATAGAGAAGATAAAACAAATATCGCCAGATTTTTTCACTTTGTATTTGTGAGTTTTTGGGTGGGAGCTTTTAACTTGTTCCAATTATCTCAATTTACCATTTCATGATGATATAATTCATGGAGTATTATGTCATTTGTGGATCAAGACTCGCTTACAACCTTTAGCAGTGATCTAAATCTACTCTGTATCAGTATTTAATACTGTGTTTGAAACAGATTTAGTTCAAAACCAACCATTTTTTGGACAATTTTAGGGCATTCGGTTTCTAAGCTTTGGGACACTAAGTGTTTTAGAGAATGATATCGTAACTACAGGTTTTCCCAATGAAACCTAATGTATTTTGGGTTGTGGCTTAACCATGTATTCTTTATTAATCGCATTGACTGAGATGCCCACATATAATGTCCTCTGTCATTTTGTGATGTTACACACACAGTTTCTAGTTGTCTGCTCTACTGATGTAAACAAGTTATTGTCGCTCATCTGAGTGGTTTGAACTTTTTTTCAGTGTTAAAGCACTTAATATGGAGCTTTAGCATGAATAAGCCATTTGTAGATTGATTTTCCTGAGAAGTATGAACACTGTGGCTCTGTGGTGCTTTCAAAACATTGATCTGTCTGTTTGAGCATTGCCTGACAACAGCAACATGGATTCAGCCAATGGTTTGAATTTGGGGCGTAGCAATTTGTTTGTCTGACCAATGACTGATGAGTGGGTCAGGAAACCTGTTTGATAACAACTTATAAGTACAAGTTTAAAAGTTTGTCTCAGCTAATGGCTTTCCTTTTTATTAATATTGTGACAGATACACTGTATACAAACTGCACTTTTTTGTTGGTATTGTGACATGTTTTTTGTTTAAATTCTTTTTTTGTTGTTTGTTTTACTGTGAAACCAAGTAAAGGTCTGCAGTTGGCCAGTTGTGCCCCAGAATCCTGTCAAAGCTCTGTGAGCCATTGTGTGTGCACTGCAGTAATTCCAGCAGGAATCTGGTCCTACCTGAGGAGTGGTATTGGAAAATGACGTGCCTATGAAAAATAACACATAATTTAGCTTCTACTCTACCACTGTGCCTTTTAGGAAAATAAAATTAGCTGGTCAGCAGCAGTGAAAGTGATGTAAGCAGAAAAATCAAAAAAAAAAAAAAAGTAGATTTCACACAGTTTTGCAAGTATTGGCTTTTCACAACAGGAAGTTGAAGCAATAATCCTGAAACTTTAGCAAATCTTGAGAGCTTTATTAACAGTTATGGAAAATATTATATACACTACCATTCAGCTTACCCATCACAGAAAATAAATGACATTTTAAAATATATTCAAATAGAAAACAGTTATTTTAGATTCTATTAATATTTCACAATATTACTGTTCTTACTATATTTTTGGTCAAATAAATGCACCCTTGTTGAACATAAGAGACTATTTTCAAAAATGTAACTTTTTCCCCGTACAACTTTTTTAAGGTTTTGTGTAAAATCCAAAATATTCAGTCATTTGAGTCTAGTAAATGTGCTTCTGTTTTTAATTTTTTTTATTTTTAGATATTTTCATTACAAATTATTATTCTCAGCATAATAATTTCAAAATTCTGAAATTTCATAATTTCTCCACTGTATATCAGAAAGTATGAACTGTTCACTCCGTATAGCCCACATCCCTTTTATTCTCACAGAACTCTACATCACATTTTGCTCATCTTTTAAAAAATACTGCATTATATTTCTCTGCCTATCACTGATTATCTGTTTTGTCAAAGCAAGTGATGTTTCTGCTATTTAGGAGGAGAAAAAGAAAAAAAAAAAAACATTTTCTCTGACTGAGAGATGTCTTCCAACCTCCAGCAACCTATGAACTTCCATTTTTTTCTTTTGTATGTAGGCAGAGTGATTTCTCATCATGGCTCCGTTCCTGCGGATTGCCTTCAATGATTTTCAACTGGGAGACCTTTCCCCTATGACAGAGCAACCATTCTGTGCCATCAAGATGAAGGAATCACTCAGCACAGGTCAGTGAGAGCGTAACACTTTCTGCAAGGTAAAATTCAATGCAATACTGCCTTAGAATTTGGCTTAAACAGGGAAACTTAGGATGGAATTAAAATATCATTAGAATTTATTCCTCTCTTTGTCCACCCAGAGCGGGGGAAGACACTGGTCCAGAGGAAACCCACTATGTACCCTGCATGGAAATCCCCATTTGACGCACACATCTATGAGGGCCGTGTCATACAGGTGGTCCTGATGAAAACGGCAGAGGAGGCTTTGTCGGAGGCCACGGTCGGGGTCTCTGTCATTGCCGAGCGCTGCAAAAAAGGAAATGGTTGTGCCGAGTTTTGGGTCGACCTGCAGCCTTCTGGGAAGGTGATGATGTCTGTCCAGTTCTTTGTCGAGGATACAGACCTAGGTGGGTACATGTAAGCATATACTGTACCGTTCAAAAGTTTTTTGGGGTTAGTTTAAGGTATTGTAATATTTTTGAAAGAAGTCTCATTCGAAGTTTATTTGATACAGTAAAAACTGTATTTTGAAGATATTTTGAACAATTTTAAAATAACTGTGTTCTATTTGAATATATTTTAAAAATGTAATTTATTCCTGAACTGATAAAACTGAATTTTCAGTGGCCATTATTCCAGGCTTCAGCATCAAATGATCCTTCAGAAATAATATAAAATAGAAATCTTTTACATATTTATAACTGTGTTTACAGACACTTTCAGTCAATTGAATTGCTGAATAAATTTTTTTTTTTAAACATATTTATTATTTTCTTAATGAACCTAAAATATTGAAAAGTAGTAACGATGGTATTTTTCCCAAACCTTTTTTAGATGATTCGATGAATAGAGAGCTTTTTCTGACCCAAGTTCTTTCCTGATTAGCAAAGAGTAATATTTTTAAAACATTAATTTAAAACTATGGAAGGCCTATTTCTATAAGCAGTGTTTACTCTCTGCTTCACTTTGTTTCCCCTGTTTCTTTAAATTCAGTTTTCTCTTTTTTCCATTATCTCACCACCCTCAGATAGCAGCCTAGTCCTGTCAGCTAGGATCTGTCCTGTCTTTGCTTGCTCATGCATCTTACTCCTATTTTCATGCTGGTCCTCTTTCTGGCATCTTATTATTTTTTTCATATTATAGCAAATTAGCTTTTTGTATCTCACTACCAGTGTTTACTGTAAGAATGTTTATTGTCAAGATTTATCTTTGAAACTCAACAATAACTGGTGTCAAATATTGTGACACTCATCACACAAAAACACATCAATCTCAGCCCATGAGAGTTTTATTTAGTTTTGATACTTCTGTAAGTCAGGAAATGAGTTGATAGTGATCTATAAAAATGCTGATGGCACCATAAACAGAAACGTCATTATGCACCCCATAAATATGTTTAGTATCTTAAAGTCAATGTTTAGGGATAAGGTACTAACAAATATCCCATTTAGGCATATTTAGTCCAGAAATTAAAATTCTGACAATATTTAATTTTGGGTGAAATATCATAAAGCAATGTAATTTAATATTAATGTGCAAGGAAAGTTACCCTTATTTAAGTTTCAAATGACCCTGTTTTGACCTGCTTCACAGATTCAAAGTCCTCAGGGACTGGCAAAGAGGAAGACGGTGTCCTCACTATAAACAGAAGGAGAGGAGCCATCAAACAGGCCAAAGTTCACTTTATCAAGAACCATGAGTTCACAGCCACCTTCTTCAAACAGCCCACCTTCTGCTCGGTCTGCAGGGAGTTTGTGTGGTTAGTATATAAATAAATGAATTAAAGAAAACCAATGGAAGGAAATACGGAGACACTTTTTTTTGCAAAGTGATCTCCCCATGTCTAATAACTAATGTGCATGGTAACAGTAAAAACTACCATTTCATAAGTCATTTTTTGGTTGTTAGTGGTTGCCAGGGCTTTGCTCGTCGTTTTTGGGGTGATTCTAGGTCAGAAGAGCCCAAGTCTCATTCTATAATATATGACATTGTGAAGTGGTCCCTAGATATGACGTAGATCCTTGCACATATGTTTCTTGCACATTTTTCACATTTAAAAATCCACAATTAATTTTAAGATGTATCATTTCCATAGCAAAACAATACAGGAAAAGTTTGAATGCCTAATACTTGGTTCATCACTATCAGAAATCTGAAATGATTCAAAATTGCATCTCACATAGGCATAACTAAAAGTAATCTTAAGCAACCAGAAGAGTCTGGCAGCAATAATCTTAGTGTGTGTGTGGGTGTGATTGTAAGTCGTAGTATTGGATAGCATCTGTGTTTGTGCGCACAAGAGCACTCGGACTCTGATATTTCAGCCGCCTCAGCAGAGTCTCTAGGGCTGTCTCTTTCCTGTGCAGTGTGAGACAGATTGTTATGCCTTAGTGCTTTGTTCACACTGTGTACAGTATATAAATGTATATGTATTGGAGAGAGTCAGCTCTCCAGATTCTCCCTAATAAGAGTTTAAATTTATACCATTTGTGTACTAACAGTCCAGTACAGTACAAATATCAATACTCCAACACATTCTTTTTGCATTCCAGGGGTCTCAACAAGCAGGGCTACAAATGTAGGCGTAAGTATCTTCACAGCTTTTGTAGACACTCCCATTTGGTTCTCAGTAAGGACACACATTATACATGTCAGTCGATTTGTTCCTTGAACAACAGATTAGTAATTTAATGTTACATTTTGACCTGATTTTTCTGTGTGGCACATAAATGATCCTCCTGTGGAATTAACATAATGGGATCTTTTTAAATCTGTTTATTTACTATTAAATTAATTAAAAGGGAATTTGCACACATTAAACCTCACTGCCCTCTTGCTCTTTTCCAGAATGCAATGCAGCCATTCACAAGAAGTGCATTGATAAGATAATTGGAAGATGCACAGGAACAGCAACCAACAGTCGAGATACAGTGGTAAGCATTAGTGTTCTGAACCTCTGACACAGAAACACACTTGATCAGCAAGGGGTCCGTGACCATGAGAGGGTCCAAAGCAGTTCCATCGGGAGGCCTCTAATTGTTAAAGGATCTGAAACCAATTAAAAAAAAAAAAAAATTACTTTTATTTTTTTAATATTAGGTTATTTTATTTAATATACAGTATATTGTGTATACAATGTATAATGGTTTCCATAAAAATATTAACACAATATCATAATAATAATATGAAATGATACTGATAATAATACAACTTTTTCTTGAGCACCAAATCAGAATATAATATCAAAATCAGAATAATTTCTGAAGGATCATGTGACAATGAAGTCTGGATTAATGGCTGCTGAAAAAGCCTACATGTATAAATATCTCTGCATATACTGATGTAATATTTTTGAATATTGTTATTGCTATTTTAAATAAGTATTATAATATATGATTGTGTTATGACTTTTGTTTATTATCTAAATACATTAATGTGCTACTACATGCATCTCTCTGATGCCAGCCTTAACCGTTTTGGACTTTTAACAAGGACTTTTTGAAGAAAAGAAACATTCACTTACAGTTCCAAAGGGCTGGTCCTTCTGTTTCCAATACCAATAGCAAACTGAGCAAGGATCAGAGTCTGTCAGCAATCAATAGAAGGCCAAGACATTGTAAAAGTAGAGCAGCCGTGTCAAAATATGTCATGGTAACTTAACGAAACGCAGACCATTTTAGCTTCTAACATCCAACGTCAATGCTCAGCATCTTGGCATGGAGAGACTATCAAAAGTTGTTTAGCAGTACTTTGGTGGAGAGTCTCTGATGCACGGTGGGCAGCTCTGGGGTCCATGAGGCTAGGAAGGACCTCTCCTTGAAAGTACACAATAAGGCGTTGTTGATGTTGCATTTAGATTCAATCTGGTGCTCATGATCTATTTGTACATCTGCAGTTTCAGAAGGAGCGCTTTAAGATTGACATGCCACATCGCTTCAAGACCAATAACTACATGAGCCCGACCTTCTGTGACCACTGTGGGAGTCTGCTGTGGGGAATGGTCAAACAAGGCCTCAAGTGTGAAGGTAAGGAAGACGTTTTATTGATGGTCATCTTTCATCTGTTTTCCCTTTCTTTCTCAATGTATTTGTGTTTCTTCTCGGTCTCTTTCTCTGTTAATATCTAATGCAACTAACTCTCTCTGTTCAGAATGTTGCATGAACATTCATCATAAATGCCAGACCAAAGTTGCCAACCTCTGTGGAATCAACCAGAAGCTCCTGGCTGAGGCTTTGACTCAAGTTAGCCTGGTAAGTGATTCAAAGTCAACCTTGGCTTTTTTTCAAGACATTTGCAGTAACAATTTGTTTTTATAAACCTAAAAGATTACATTATTTTGGGGTTTTCATGGGTTCATATGAAGCATTATGCTGTTCTCTGCATCAGTATATAACAAACTCCCAGAAATAAAGCAGACAAAATCTAACATGCGTACTGTTTTATTGATTGTGTTTAGAAATCTTCCACAAAGCGTCCAGATCCCTCTCTGTCGGATATTGGAATCTATCAAGGCGTAGATAAAAACATGCCAGCGGACCCTAGTGGTGAGTTTGCATTACTGCATATTTCCTAATGCGTTATTGCTTCCCTAAGCTTTGGCACTTTATATTAGATTAGCTTTGATTTTATTTGAAAATAAAGTGGCCCCAAAACGTTTCACACTTAAAACTTTCATAAATGTAATTGAATTAGATACAAAATATCAAACAAAGTGGCATCTGCAAAGAAATATTTTTTCTCACCCATGTAATTTTTTAGCCGTTTTTGCAGCTGGTTTCACTGTGAGTTTTATTAAATGTATGAAATCACTTCCTCTCAAATTCACTTTCTGTGGCCTCTAATGAAAGTGTTATTTTTGTACTTTTTTTATACATACTTTGAAAATAGCTTTCATTTTTATTTTGTTATTTTATTTTATTATATATTTATTTTCTGTTTTCATTTTCATTTTAGTAATTTTGTGGCGTTTTGTCTTTTTTTCTTTCTTTATATATATATATATATATATATATATATATATATATATATATATATATATATATATATATATATATATATATATATATATAAAATCAAAATAATATGTTTATATAAATAATTATATATTATTTTATTTCAATCAACAATTATTTTATTCAAAATAACAGAAAATTTTTAGTATTATTTAGCTATTATAACCTTGTCTTGTGTTTATCAATGTGTGGGAACTGGTGTATATTTGTCTATATGTATATTTGTGTTTATAAATATTAGGGGAGGGCTCTCAGTATGGAAAACTGTGGGACAGTATGACCCCTGCTGCTCCCAGCACCACCATCACATCCCGCGTCTCCATAAGCAACTTTGTTTTCCACAAGGTACTAGGGAAAGGCAGCTTTGGAAAGGTAAGAAACACACAGCATACAGTTTTCTGCATTGTATTATAATGAAGTCCTGTTTTTAAGCAATTCCCATGTTCTATCAGGTGATGCTCGCTGAGCTCAAAGGAAGGGGAGAATATTTTGCTATAAAGGCCCTGAAGAAGGATGTGGTGCTTATGGACGATGACGTGGAGTGCACAATGGTGGAAAAAAGAGTGTTAGCATTAGCCTGGGAAAACCCTTTCCTCACACACCTCTACTGCACCTTTCAGTCGAAGGTGAGTGTAATTCCAAATAATAATGTGTTACACTTACACTACCATTCAAAAGTCTGGGATCTCTCTTATTCAGCAAGGACTCATTAAATTGGTCAAAAGTGACAGTAAAGAAGTTTAATGTTACAAAAGATTTCCATTTCAAATAAAAGCTCTTGTTTTCAACTTTATATTCATTCAAGAATCATGAAAAAAATGTGTCATGGTTTCCAACTGTTTTCAACATTGACAATAAAAAATAATTCTTAAAGGGATATTACACCCCAAAATGAAAATTTTGTCATTAATCACTTACCCCCATGTCGTTCCAAACCCGTAAAAGCTTTGTTCATCTTCGGAACACAATTTAAGATATTTTAGATGAAAACCCGGAGGCCTGTGACTGTCCCATAGACTGGCAAGTAAATAACAGTGTCAAGGTCCATAAAAGGTATGAAAATTGTCGTCAGAATACTCCATCTGCCATCAGACGTGCAATCTGGGTTATATTCTTGTGGCGTGGATGATACAGAAGAGCATACGCAGCACACAGTGATATGGAGAGACACAGAGGAGACTGTTGACAAAGGAATTATTGATTTTGTTTTCTTCACTTACAAAGAGTGTTCCCGTCGCTTCATATAACCCAGATTGCACCTCTGATGGCAGATGGAGTATTCTGATGACGACTTTCTTACCTTTTATGGACCTTGACACTGTTATTTACTTGGCAGTCTATGGGACAGTCACAAGCCTCCCGGTTTTCATCCAAAATATCTTAAATTGTATTCCCAAGACAAACGAAGTTTTTACGGGTTTGGAACAACATGGGGGAAAGTGATTAATGACAAAATTTTCATTTTGGGGTGGAGTATCCCTTTAAACACCAACCTACTGTTTTTGTAACTCGTGTGTTTTTAACTTAAACTTGTGTGTGAATGAGAACTTAGTTTAGTACTCACATGCTGTGACAACTGCTTTCTGTCCATGTGCTTCAGATGTGTGCACTCAGAAAACCCTATATCAGAAGCGTAACTTAATATGGTTTAAAACTAATGATTTCAGCACAATAAACATGATAATCTGAACCAAAACAGATTTTTTTAGTAGGTCCGAGTTGTAATGATGCAGCTCTATTCTGGAAAAGGGGACGGGGAGCTTCAGCTCAATTGCATTTAAAGAAACAGGCAAGAAAAACAGCCTGTTTCTGCTTCCACTCAAAATAGGCATTTTCAAAATGATATAATAAATGATCTCTGGGGTTTTTTTTTGTGATGATACTTAGACACATTCTGGGGACACCAGAGACTTATATTACATAATGTAAAAAGAGGCATAATATGTCACCTTTAAACACTAATCTATACAAAGACACACACTAACATGTCCCAAATATAGTTGCAATGATTATCTAGAAAACTGCATTGTATATGTCTAATATTTTGTTATTTTAGTGTTGCTAAAAGTTTAGATGAATTTGAGTTATGAATATGGAATGTGGTTATGCAAAGAGAAATCTCTTCCTGTCAAATGACGCAAATCGATGGTTAGAGCAAAGCAAGTGCAGAAACAAAGCTTTGTTATCATTTCCATAATGTATGCTGAAGAACTCGTTTCCCCCGTTACACATGCTAAGTTTCCATGACTGTCGGGATTCAATCAACACGTCAGCTTGCTTGGCATGTGTGAGGGTCAGTGGGTTTGACATCAAACATTATGAGAAGGACATGGAATGTTGTCAACACAAAATAACAGGTTCTGAAACAGTCCAGAAATGTATTGAGGGGAATAGAACTAAATACTATGTGAAATTGCCTTGCCTGCAGCTGTTCGGCAGGCTCACAAGAAATATCTAACCAAGATCATTTGTTTTAAAATGATGTGTTGTGGTCTTTCTTACCAGTAAAATATATTATCACAGTTCACAATCTCTCAATAATGATGATGATCTGTGTGTTTCTCAATAGGAGCACTTATTCTTTGTGATGGAGTATCTGAATGGAGGAGATCTGATGTTCCACATTCAGGATAAGGGCCGTTTTGATTTGTACAGAGCCACGTGAGTGGCATCCGTTCTGAATAAATGATCTCAAAACAATTGCTGTAGCATATCTATACCATTTATCTTCCATAATCAAGAAATAACGTTTTTTTTTTTTTTGTGAAAAAACAGTAAGTGTTTTGGTCAAATCTGTTTCTTGTCGCAGGTTTTATGCTGCTGAAATCATCTGTGGACTACAGTACCTCCATTCTAAAGGAATTATATACAGGTATATAGATTGTATAATTATATACATTATATAAAGTTCCTTTTTGTTTTAAAATACATTTTATTACAATATATTGTAATTATATTTTACAATATTACTGTTTTTAATTTTGTGTTCGTTTATATATCATGTGCAAATCATTTAGCAGAAATGAAAATTACCAAACAAAAATGGACCATAAAAGTCCATATGAATTGCATTTCTCAAATGGACCTCATGCCTGTTTTTCTGTATAATCAGAGATTTAAAGTTGGACAATGTGATGCTGGACATCTATGGACATATTAAGATCGCAGACTTTGGGATGTGCAAAGAGAACATGCTTGGAGAAAACAGAGCAACCACGTTCTGTGGCACACCAGATTATATCGCTCCTGAGATCCTGCTGGGACAGAAATACAGTTTCTCTGTGGACTGGTGGTCTTTCGGCGTGCTGCTCTACGAGATGCTGATCGGCCAGTCGCCGTTCCAGGGCGATGATGAGGATGAGCTGTTCGAGTCGATCCGCATGGATGTACCTCACTACCCACGATGGATTACCAAAGAGGCCAAAGACCTGCTGGAGAAAGTGAGTCTGAGCCACTGGTTTATCTTAAAGAACGCCGTCAGCACCGATGCTTTATGGAGTCATTTATTTGTACTGTCCCCCAAACTCTTGCAGGAAATATATGTTGTCAATTTAAATCTGTGTCTTCTACATTTTCAGTTATTTGAGCGGGATCCAACTCGACGGCTTGGTGTTGTGGGAAATATCCGTGGACATGCCTTCTTCAAGACAATCAACTGGCCTGCTCTGGAGAAACGAGAGGTGTCTCCCCCATTCAAGCCAAAAGTGGTATGATCCTGATTTGAATGGATTCACAATTAAAAATGGCTTTCCTTAATTAATATTTAGCTACATTAAAATAAAATGTAAATAATAGGATGAACATTTTTAAATGCTTGCTCGGCTGAAATAAAACATAAATAAATGCTAAACAGAAAAATGAAAAATTACAACCTTAAATTAAAATTGTGAAAATAAATGCAAATTCCAAATATTAATCACTGCAATAATAGTATATAAATAATACTAAAATAACTCTGCTATGAGTGGTGTTAAGAGAGGTTTCACCTTCATGCATTCATCTTATAATTGAATCTGATTCATTGCATCATTCAAAGTAATGCAATATGAAGGTAAATAATAAAAAACAAGGTCTCTTTGTGTTTTATAGTTTATCCCTGTACTCTGAAACAAAAGGCAGTAGCAAAATATCTGTCATAAATGTTTAGCTAGTGTAGCGTTCATGGCTGAAAACTTGTGAAGAAGTTAATGATAAACCAATAACCTTTGCCTTGTGTGTGCTCTAATGATGAGATAACAATAACAGGAAATGTCTTTTAAAGAGGCTGTATCATGTCATGAGCAATCCAATTTTCCTTAATCTGTTGAGATAAGAGTTGGATTTACGATGGAAAAAATACTGTAACTTTCAGAAATCAAAACCTCCTCCCCAGTCCAAGTGGACAGTGTATTCAGTAAGTTACTGACGTCAGACTGATGAATAGATTGCCACATTTATAGTATACTGTACGTCATCAGTGCCTATTTGGTATTCAGAAACTTGACCCGCCCTGTCATGGAATGGTACTATTATTCCTGCTATTATTTCTTCATACTAATATTAGTATTCCTAAACTGCAGAAGAATTCATTATAAAAGTCAAATGAGGGGAAATCTTACAAACCTTGTTGTTGTTTATTTTTTGGCTGTGTGTAGCACCTACATCTCTGCATATCTTTCAGTAGATTCACAACATTAGGAACGAGTGTCTGAATTTATTTTTTAACAGGGTCCCTGATCATTTCAGGGTGAATCTTAACAGTTTGAGCAGCACATTATAGTGTAGATTGTTTTGTGAATCACAAATGTACACTAATGATCAAAGGTTTGGGGTCAGTAAGACTCAAAGGAAATCAGTGCTTTTATTTAGTAAGGATGCATTAAATTGATCAAAAGTGAAAGGAAATATATTTATAATCTTACAACAAAAAAACTTTGTCATTTAAATGCTGTCAAAAAATGTTTTGAATGTTGATGATCAGTAGAAATGTTTTTTGAGGACCAAAATCATTTGAAGATTTCTTAAAAAAAAATTAAAGACTTCTTTAAAAATTAATTCTGAACCTAATCTTTTTAAAGGTAGCGTAAAGTAGAGCTTTTTTAGTCCTACCAAGCTCTGTGTTAAGGGTTCTTAGCGTTTTTTCTTTATTCTGCTCATGTGAAAAAACACAACAGACACAGCAATCTTCCCACGTTACACCAGACAAAAAAATGAAGTGGGATATGACCCTTTTAACAGTCTTGAAAGTGACTTCAGGATTATTTTTTTTGACATCTCTCTTCCTCTACTTGCAGAAATCCCCCAATGACTGTAGCAACTTTGACCGGGAGTTCCTCAGTGAGAAGCCCCGTCTCTCTCAAAGTGACAAGAACCTGATAGACTCTATGGACCAGTCTGCCTTTGCTGGTTTCTCTTTCATTAACCCCAAAATGGAGACCATTATGGAGAAATAAGACATTCTGACCTGGACAAATAAGACACTCTAAACCTGCCCAACTCAAATCAGAAACGGCGTACAGGAGCCAGAGTTCAACCAGTGTTACACTTGTTATACTGTCTGGATGGTCCAAATAGATAATGCTGTATTTATGTCTTCTTTAATCAAATGATCAAAACTTTAAATCAAAAATGTATTTGATGATGTACTATATTTGTAATTGTAATATCCCTAATATATATATATATATATATATATATATATATATATATATATATATATATATATATATATATATATATATATATATATATATATATATATATATATATATATATATATATATGATCATGTGATTAAAAAAATACCCTTACTATCATCCACACAAACAGACAGGAAGGGATTCTAGAAACCCAAAAGAAAGGGACTGTATATTTTAGTCTGTTTAATATGCTGGGACTTTGCAATTTGATTGAAAAGTGGCCTTCTTAACACTCTTGAATCCTTCTTGTTTGCCCTCATACAATGTTTCATTGTTAAACATAGAATCTCATACTAAGGTTTGTTTGTGGGATGATTTGGTGTTTATTTTTATTTTTATATATATATATATATCTATCCTTTCTTGTTGATCTGAAACAAGTTTTCCATTCTAAGTTTTAACTGTAAGATGCTGATTTTGCCAGCGTGAGCGGAGCATGCACAAAATAGTGTTTTGTTTTCCACTATGGATCTATAAATAATGTAAGTCTTGTGTAGGTGAACCTAAAACCTCTGAAATATGAAAACCTAGTCTTGCTAGACATATTGTTTATACATTGGGTTACTTTTATGGTACTGTAATAAGTAGTATATTGGTACAGTATGTTGGTGGGTGGAGGATATACATCTGAGCATGTGAGAGTATAAATATATGGACTATTATTTAATGTTGCTATTTTAATAAAGTATGATACTGTATATAACAATATATGTATATTGTTCTGAACTGTTGTTGTTACTGGAGGTAATAATGAGTTTTGTTTTGTTTTTTACACTGAATTTACTCCACACCATTAAAGGTTTCTTCAACTTTAATTTTTTATAACTTTATTGTCGTGTTTGTTGCACCTTCATTCAAATAATCAAACTTTCTACAAAAATGCCCTACCACCACTGCCTTTAAAATGTATAACCTTAAAAAGAGATCCCATATTAATTGAGGTTTAGAAACTGTTTTGTTTTTGATAACTTTGCTAAAGAACTGACAGGAATACGTTTTTTCAGTTCACTTTGTGCTGAGCCATCACAGACGCATAAACTCATTTAAAAGCATAGAAACTAGTGCCATCTAGCGGATGTGAGTTTAACCTGCATGTTGAGCCTCGTTTGATCTAAAGATCCCGGAGCTTTTCAGGTCCCCCGTTAAAATGCATGACTAAATTTTAGTTTTGATGTTGAAGGGTCCAAAAAAGTTAGTGGGGTATTTTACACAGAGGTGCCTACTATACATGAAAGTGCGGACTGTCTTGATTTCATGTGAGCATTTTTACATGGCGGGTGCAAACAGTCACATGACCAGAGCTGTTTAATTTGAAAGATGATGTGTGGGTCAAAGCTATATAAAAGGAAGCACATGAGACATGTTTCTATGCAGGTTTAACTATCATATATGATGCATATAATATTCCAAAGGTCTATTAATAGTATTAAAATTGCTAAAAAATCATGTTCACAATGCATGCAAACATGTCAGTGGCACGTTTGATCAGTGGGAAGCCCTCTTGAATAAGATACTGATTGATTCACGTCACTAAAATAAACAAATGTGCATCTTTTATTTGATTATCGCTTCCTTTCTGACACAGTTTGCTGATAGAAATAATAAAGTAGCCTATGCTACCTTTTTTGTTTACTTTCTGGTCTTACTCTGTATAGTTCCCATTAGTTGAGACCAGGAATTGAACACATATGCTACTTTAATTTCCACAACTACTTTCATTAACCATTAAAAAAAAAAATGCAGTTTGTTTTGGGTCATTCATAATAATAATAATAATAATAATAATAATAATAATAATACATAAAAATGCACTCATATCTGGAAAAAAAAATGTGATTAAATTAGTAAAAGATAATTGTATAACATAAATGTGCATCATGTTGCCAAAAGATTAGATAATAGGTGTGTAAACCAAGAATATCCAAAGGTTTTAAATAAAATAAATTAGTAAAAAAGCCTTTTAGTTTCTGTTTCGAAATGTTGACGAGAAATGTTGACTAGACACCAAAAGTAAAATGGAGATTTTGTTCAAAACAAAGTTTCTGAATAAATCATTTCGTCTTCAATATGCTATACATGAATGAATCATATATAAAATGTACAGTCCGTGTAGAAGGATCCAGAAAGATGAATAACACAGAGGAGCTGGCTGCTCAGCGTGGCGCAGTTGCGATAGATTAAGCTCTGTTGAATGATACATTCTCACACTTTACTAAACAAACGAGCAGAAAGATTCTTTTCCATATTAAAGATTCTTTTCATTCCGATAACTTATAAACCAGAATGACCGCTATTCTCCGCGCGGGAGGACCTGAACATATTATGACATTCGCAAACGCCCGTTTAATATTGCATCCCAGCGATTTTATTGTTCAGTCTATGCACATTTCAAATAAAACCTCTAATAATCAACAAAAGTGCAGCTTTGACGTTATTTCAGTGTTGTTTCGGTGGGACAACATGAAGACTGTGTTGAAATATATGTGGCAAGTTCGCCTTTTTAATCGCTGAAAGCCAACAAATATCAATCCCCGGGCTCGCGGATGAGAGGCTCGCGCGAGAGGCGGCGCATGCGCGCTCACGCTTTGTGCCATATTGGAATGAGGTCGTGAACGACTAGGCGGAAAAAGACACGGCATCTAAAACCGACTTGAAAAACTCCTCACTGGTAAGAAATGAAACGCATTCCCAAATATTTATGTATTTTACCCTTTGCCCTATTCGACCTTGGCTTTCACGAGCGATTTCGCGGTGCCTGCATCTTTTTTCCCGTCTCCAAAAAAAAGGTGACTTGTGCTCGCTCGTATGAGTGCCTGGCTCTATTGCTTAAGCTATGACGTTTCAGTAACTTGACTTGGTTACAGGCGTTTTTAGCATGTGCACGAGATCAGCCGCACTCACATCAACAAATAAAGCCTCGCGAAACCGCACCGGGAAAATGTTTCCTGTCTAATAATGGTGAATTGCACGATGAGTCTCTCGGAATGAAAGTTGCATGATCGGCGTGAATGTATTAAATGCTATTATCCAGTTATATGTGGCTAGCCGAACACACTGCGCTTGACCAGCGAACTATCATCATCCTTTATTGGCTAATTTCTATGAATTGCACTCAGTAAAACGAATCAAATTATGTATCAGCTATTATTATTACCTTCTATATGGCGTTTATTTGGGCTCTGGTTATACATAACACTGATGCGTTATTTTCACTGTAGAAAATCATGTTGTTTTATGGTGTTTTCGTGTTTAAAAGATGAAGTTTAATGGGAAGCTTTCTCAAGCACTTTCAGAAACTGATGACAGTTTCATTACATAATAGAAGTTGTGTTGTGAGTCGCCATCACTCTATTGTGAAGGACTCAAGCTCTCATTTGGCTTCATGCTGCCTTGGAAAAACAAGAAAACACACTAGATGGTCTTCAGAAATAGAAAAGTGGATTTGACTTTTGAGCTGACAAGTTAGCTGATCAAGAAAAATATTATTCTTATGAAAGTCCTCTCGATAATGCATAAGTGTAATTGGCCAGAATGTCTCCAAACGCTTGGACTGTGGTTGGTGCACGTGATGTCGGTCACTGCGTCATTTCTCATCTTCTTCCTTTAGTCTTTCTTGCTTTAAGTCATTTATGCAGTTATTCACTTGATCAGTTGAGGGGAGTTGTCTTCAGGTTGAAGTGATGGAGCGGCAGAGTTTGGCAGAATGTGCTGAGGGTTCAAAGACACACCAGAAATAGATTAGCGCTGTCCTGGGCTCTCCTCGTTCACTCTTGTGTGGGGTTGTAAACCATCGGTTTAAGTTACATGCATGGTCATAACAGTGGAAGTTGTATGTTTTTGTGTTTCATGTTGATTAATGGATGTCAAATGATAGAAGTGGTATCATCTGAATCAGATTTTCATGCTTGATGTGTAACATCCAAGGTTATTTCTCTACGTTTGACAATCATTGCATTTTTGTATTTGCTTTTTATATTCGGTTTTGTTCCTAAATGCTTCCCATTTTGAATTCAAAAAGTTATAAATGCAATGAGTAAGGAGTGGTTAGAGGATAGTAGTAATAAATTAGAGCAAGTAATTTGAATAACCACAGTAAATTCATACAGAAAACTGTTGATTATGACAGAAATAACAACACAAAGTTGATTATAACAACAGCGATTTTTCGACGTGACATTATTTTACACATTTTAGGGACGTGTAGTAGAATTTCTAAACTATTTTGTTACACACAAAGAAGAAAACATTATATCAGAGCGCAGAATATGAAAATAAAGTCCTCTCCTACATCATCTCAGTACCTTTCCCTTAAAAAAATCACCATGGTAACCATAGTTTCTGCCAGACTGCCATAGTTACTACATTATCTGTAGTGCTCTTTTAGTCTTACTGCTGTAAAACTATAATAAATGAATAGTGTACTTCATATAGTTAAAATTTTTATTTTATTAAAAAAACCTATACAACATTGCTATTTTATTTGCCTTTTAAAATTAAAATTCAGATGTTCCCATTTGTTTACCATTTTGAATTAAACTGTATGAAATGCAATAATGCAATGAGGAAGGAATGGTTAGGGGATAGTAATAATAAATTTTTAATTAGTAGAGTAAATTAATACACAAAATTAGCAGATTGATTGTAACAGCAGCCCTCTTGGGTATTGATAAATATTTCCATATCTTGACAAATATGGGAATATTATTTAAAAGTTTAGGATGCATAGCACAAAAATGAAGTGTTTTAGAGTTAAAGTCATTGAAAAAAAGTGTAACACTCTCCATAAAAAAAATCACTGTGGTGACCAACATAGTTTCCTTCAAAATACCTTAGTTACTACATTATGTGTAGATTTATTATGATGACCAAACAGGCTTATATAAGCTCCCACAGTTATAGTAGTAATGCTAAAAAATTTTTTTTGAGTGGAAACTGTCATTACTATGTGCGTTTTTTTTTTTTTTTTTGTGAGGGTAATTTCTTCCCATAATGCTTTAAAGTTCAGTTGATCATCATACTGAGGGACAGCGACATGCTTTTTTTTAAACAGCCCTGGCTGCTCTTTTCAATCCCTGTTGGTGACCCCCAGTACATTGTGTCCGTGGCCCAGGCTGTGCTCCGGGGCTCTGGGATGGTGCTGGAGTGGAGGGGGTGGACTGAAAGAGTTTATCCCAGCAGAGCAGGAGGGTCGAGGCCCACCAACGGCTGTCAGGGAGAATGTCTGACTCTCTTTAATAGAGACGTCAACCTTCACAAAGACAGCTTGACAGCTCTGGATGAATAGACAGAGTTAATGCAACTTTGTTAGCCGGTTTCTTTCTTTTTTGCATTTTTGAGAGTGACATTTCAGATTGCATGCTGAGTTTGAAACAGAAATTTCAAAGTTGTTTCTGGCTTTTTTTAGTTGAGTATCTTAATGTTGGTGTCCATCTCTATATACATGTTGCATTATTAAAGTCTTTACCGTTTAGCTATATTGGGCATTGTGGTGCATTTTTGCTTCTCAGAGGTGATGTGGGGAGTCTGAGTGACAGAAGTGGCTTTTATCTTTAAAGCTATGCACTAAGAATTCCTCCTCCCACTTACTTAAATGAACTAGGCTGTGTGAAATGTGTGCAAGTCTCCTCATGTTTCTGTCTCGTCACATGCTTTCTCTCTCACACATGCAAATACTTTTACAGAAACACTATAATTCTAATATCATCATTTATCTCTCTTTTTTCAATGTTTGTTTTCCTCTCACTTGTTTTTTCCCTCCTTATTCATGTAGAAACGGTTTGATTGTCCTCCGGGGGCTTCAGACATGAGCCTTGAGGCGCTGGAGTCTGGTAAGCTATTTATTTCTTTCATTCTGCTCTGTTGCTAAATAAATTGAAGAAAATCAAAACTGTAGTCCATGCTTTGATCCTGAAAGTTACAATATTGAGAGCTGTATTGCACGTATTTAAATTGCACTGGCACAGTGTTTGTCCTTGACAGAATGCTGGACATTTCTGCACATTGCTGTAGATTTGCCCGAGATCCTGCCTATAAGCACTCACTTTCACGCTCTGCTGATATGGTTTGATGTGAAGTGATGAGGCTGTGTGTGGAGAGAGCTGAATGGACTCTGCAGTGTTTGAGCTTTTGGTCATTCAATGTTTCAGATGCAGACTCTGGTCAGGATGTGTCAGAGTTTAACTGGGATGACTACCTGGAGGAAACTGGGTCGCTTTCTGTTCCTCATCATGCGTTTAAACATGTGAGTAAATGACGCCAGCCTGTGTTCTACACCACTATAGTGAATCTCCAGAAAATAAATTATTATTTAACCAAGCTGAAAGCTTTTAATCGAATTTGAATGTGATAAAAACATGTTTTTTTATTACACTGATGCAGGCAGTTAGAGTAGTCTGGTTCATTTGACATTTTTATGCATTTGGCAGAAACATTTATCCAAAGCGACTTTCAAAGCATTGCATTCAAGTTAAACATTTTATCAGTGCATGCATTTCCTTAGGAATCAAACCCATGACCTTGCTGCAAGAGCTACGTGAGCTACCGGAATGATTCATAAACTAATGACTATTTTGAGCTGGTTCTTTTAATGAATCACTTGAAAAGAATCAGGTTTGAATCCGCCAATACCCAATTAACTGATTGAGACATTGTGTTCTGTCATGTCCAGTGGCAAAAACAGAAATGTATCAGCAAATTCTGAAGTCAACACTTAGATTACTTGCTATGCATTAGTGATGTGTTCCTATTCTCATGGGATCTGTAAGACCAATAAGTGACCATTTAGATCTTAAAGAATTTATTTTCTGGGTCAGAAATTAACCACGGCATAGGGCAAGAATACCACTGAATCTGACTGAAATTCCCCAGGTATTTAAATTGCAGAGGTGACAAAGGTCCTGTAGTCCATTCCTCTGATTTGATGATTTTCGTCATAGTCTATATACTACAATACTAGGGTTTAGTGAGGATTTAGTGCCTGCAGACGTCACTGAATGACCTATAGCTGTCAGATTTTCACTTCATGTATTTGATGTTGATAATATAGGTAACCATTTTTTCACATTAAAAATGTATTTCAGTTGAAGTATTTTGACATAGATGGATGGCATGCAATGTGCATATATGTTTAGGGACAGAAAAGCCCTCATAAAGGGAAAAAAATGGCCATTTAAAATCAGTTCCAGAGGGCAAATACTGTCCCTTAAAGTCTGTGTAAAGGCAATTCAGAGAATTGTTTTAAGCACATCATAAATGCTAGAAATGTATTGCTGAAAACACGTTACAAAGACTGTGAACTATATAGCACTGAGTTGTGGAGTTAGACCATTAAATAGTTTTCACCATTTTTGTGTTAAGGATTCTTTGGAATCATAAAATCATGTCTTGATGATGCAGTTGAGCCACTGAGCATGGCCCCCTCCCCTAACACTATAAAGAGGTGTATTCGGCTTGAAGCAGCGCTGCACAGACCGAACGTTGTAGGACATCAAAGTACAGCGAGCAGATGGCTCCTTATGCTTTCGAAAGCTCTCGCTGTTTTTTGATGTCATATCTGATTTGACATCGGTCTGTGCAGCGCTGCTTTAAGTCTAACACACTTAATAACTAGAGCGTATTAGCATCAGAGGTTCTCCCGCTCAATCGCGAGTTACTGTCACTACAGCCTACAGTTTGCTAGCTAGCTATGCCTTCGTCACGTAAATACATATTTCCTGATTGTGATAATTTTCAAAGCAGCTCAGGCATGGTTTCAGCGCCGACAGCGGACACGCCTCCAGCGTTTGAGAGCAGAGAATACTAAAAAAAGATTTTGATACCTTATTTTATTTACTTGCCTTTTTTTTTTTTATCATTCAAATTTAATAATGCATTTTTCTGTGGTATGACAAACTCAGAACACATATTTAATATTGCTTTACATGCACTTTTTCACACTGACTTTATGCTTCATTATTTAAAGGTGAGGTGTGTCATTTTAATATGCAAAGACAAGTATAAGTAATTTATTGGTACAGTGTCCCAAAAAATAGTTGAGGGAGGCACTATCTGTATTCTTCTGACCAGTGGCAGACAACTGAGTGTTTGTGAAACCTGTTGCCAGCCAGTGTTGTTATTGTTAACTTAAACTAAATCTATCAAAATTGTTTTCAGTGATATAAATAAAGCTAAAAAAAATTAAATAAAATGTAAATATTAGATGAAAAAAAAATGATTTTAAATGAAAATGAGAAAGTTTGCTTTGACAACTAACTGAAATAAGTTGAAGTTGAAGTACCAAACTTACTAAAACTTAAAAATAAATACAAATAAATAGAAATAATAATAATAAAAATGGCACAAACGCATAACAAAATTACTAAAACTTGAACTAAAAATTACATTGAAAAATGAAAATCTAAAAATAAATGCTAATTTAAAGTGATTAAGAAGCACTTTAGTAGTATATAAATACTAAATTAGCACTGCCAGTGAGAACAAAATGACACTCTTCACCATTATCCTTCAATATACTGCCCTGTAGATTATTTACCAGGTTTCATCTGACTAGTATTTTACTTTTTTAGGTGGACCAAGGCCTAGAGACCGGACTGACTCCTGGTATGAAGCTGGAGGTCTGTGTGCGTACTGAATCAGAAACAGCGTACTGGGTGGCCACAATAATCACCACCTGTGGACAGCTGCTGTTGCTACGATATGAGGGTTACCAAGATGATCGGCGTGCTGACTTTTGGTGTGACATCATGACCGCTGACTTGCATCCGATCGGATGGAGCAAGCAGCAGGGTCGACCAATGAGGCCTCCAGAGGGTGAGCAGAGAAGTGTGGTGACTTAGCAGTTTCACTGTGCTGTCTAAATTATGATGAATAGACCCTAACTGTTTCATTCAGTCAGTCACTCGAGAACAAGTGGCTTTATAGGTAAAGATGATTTGAATTTAGGTTCTGCAGAGGTTATGCTCTCATTTCTGAAAAGCTTTGTGCACATCATCCACACAGTGCCAAATTTGCATATTTCTTTACAATCTTCAAGTGCTGTGTTGCTTGCCGTGTAGTGCTTATTCATGTACATGGTTGTTCACATTCGATTTGTGGGCATATTCAGGAAATGGGGGATGGGTGTTAGTGTTGGGGCTTTTGTTTAGCTTGCAGCTTGCTGATGGGCACAATCTTTACTCCTCTGAAATTATTAAAAGACCCGTTTTAATACTTAAAGCTTCTTTTATTAATAAACTCCTGCAATAGAGTGCAGTAGGTACAGGCGTGGGGGAGTCCAGATGGTTGCTGGCATTTTGCTTCTGGCTGCCTTTGCCTTATTGACAGCTGTGCTTATGACCTAAAATACCATGTCAATGGTGAAGCCATCATAAGCACAAAATGGCATAAATCTGTCAGCAGGATAGTCTGAAGATCTGCTATATCCTTAAAATGCTCTGAATTTGTGGTCAGGTGTTCGTGAGAAGCACCAGGACTGGGAAACGCTGCTGGAGAAAGCTCTGGCTGAATCCTGCAGTGTTCCTGCTAGTCTACTGGAAGGGGTAAGAAATATACCTTTCATGTAGAAGAAAATGTATAGAGAGCTGGTCATTATTCCAAAATGAACTGATGAAATGATATATTAAAATTAATACTTAAGGTAGAGTTGCAAAATTGCAGGCGATTAGCTATTACTAATTGCATGGAAAAGAGGGAAAGTTGCATGAGAGAAAGATTAAGTGTACAGTTTAATAGTCATTATACAACAGTTGACCAATCAGAATCAAGTATTTAAACTCTGGTCACTGTACAAAATGTTGAATTTATTTATTTTTTGAAAGAAACTAATACTTTTACTGAGCAAAGACATATTAAACTATGTGCCAGGTAAAGGCATTTGAAAGATTTTTATTTCTAATAAATGCTGTTCTTTAAAAAAAAAAAGCAGCAGAACTGTTTTCAACATTGATAATAAGAAGAAATATTTCTTGAGAACTGAATCAGCATATTAGAATGATTTCTGAAGGATCGTGTGACACTGAAGACTGGAGTAATGATGCTGAAAATGCAGCTTTGCATCGCAGGAATACATTTAATTGTAAAATATATTACAAAATAAAAAGGGTTAATTTAAATTGTAAAAATTTTTCACAACATTTCTATTTCTTACTGTATTTTTGATCAAATAAATACTGCCTTGGCAACTATAAGATACTTTTTTCAAAAACATTAAAACATCATACCAACACAAAGTGCTGTACAATTCAAAACACTAAATAATAAGATGAGGTAATAAGACTATTAAAATCATGAGAATAATTAATAATTGCAATTAACTGGGGGGGAAAAAACAGGTAGAAAAAGCATGATCATTTGAATTTTTCTAATTCAGGCTAACTCAATATAGCCTCAAACAGTATTAAAAAAATATTAATTACAATGATAAATTAACGATGGACTGAAATAGCTGTGGTCTTTAAAGTGTTTGTAGCACAACAATGAAATTTCCATAGTTATTGCTAAGATATTACATATTACAATATCTGTGTGCATGCATCTTTTGCTTGTATGTTTGTAGGCTCAGCGTGGCTGTAATCCTATAGATCTGTTAAGTCCGGGTCTAAACGTTGAGCTAGTGGACCGTCAAGATATTGGGGTGGTCTGGTCTGCAGTTATTGAGGAGAACGTAGGGGGCCGCTTGCGACTTCGATATGCCGGCACAGACGGGCTCCCTGACACCCAATCCATCATATGGGTCTTCTACCTGGACCCCCTGCTTCATCTGCCAGGCTGGGCTCAGGAGCACAGCTGCACCCTTAGACCACCAGCAGGTGTGGGTTTTTATCTTTTATAAAAAATCTCTGTTATACGTATCTTGAAATATCGGAAATCGAATTAAATGTCCTTAGTAATGTAACTTAGTTGCATGGTATATAACAATTTTTTTAAAAATAGAATGCACTACACAGTGGATGATTTTGTTACTAGCATGGCCGGTTTTCATGTTTATGTGCTCAACGCTGTACTACATCCAAGCACTAGCTAGCGTTTGAATTATGTAAGTGGTCAGTGCAGCTAAAACCATGGAAACAGAAGAAGAAAGTGGAAATAAATGTGGATGGATAAAGTTGTAGTTGCTGCTGTGGCTTGATGATTCCTAACAGAGTAGATGACTGAACAGACCAACAGGATTCACAGTAGATTCTTCCTGACCTATTAATGTGCAAATCAGCTTAACTGTTCCATGCTGGAAGTGTAGTTCATGCACAAAAAGGTAGGCAGCCTGAATTGTCCTCATAAGCGCTACTAAAGTACTTTTACCCTAGGAGATCTACATATTACAGTTTAGCTAATCAATAGTTGGGATTGGTGGATGGGGGAAGGGTTTACAGGGGTTCAGATCAGAGTCCACTAGCTTTTAGAAGATAAACATGTGATGTGGTCAGCCGAGAGGTAATTGTGTTTGTGTATGTTTGTTTGTAGCTCTGCTCCCCCTGCGCACTGAAGCTGAATGGGAGGAAGTTAAGAAGACTGTTTCCTCTCAGGTGCAGGACTCCAGCATCAGCGAGGAGTTTTACAGGGTTAGTAAATACTGATTAACTACCACGTTTGGTAGAACTTGACTCTGACCTGAAGTTTGTTTGTTTGTTTGAACCCTGTTGGTGTGATCCATAAACTGGAGAGTTATGGAGAACCACTGTGACCTTTGTGCCCTTGAGCAAAGCAATTAACTGCAGGTTAAACCGGGGTGATTGTCCTTGTAGTAAGTGTACTATAAGTCAGCTTGGATGGAGGCATCTTTTGGGAGCTGCTTACACAGAATGGGTTTTTTTTTTTTCACTGCACAGCTTTTCTGTTGTTTTCTATGTAAGCGTCTTTGACTGTTCTTATGGAGCATGTGCACTTGAACACAGCGTCAACTTAAAAGAAAAACAAACTTTTTTTTGCCCATTCCAATGCCCTATGTCTTGTTTTTAAATGCAAAACACGAGTTTTGTGTGAAAGACCCCTTAAGCCAAAAGTGTAGTTTAGCTTAGATGTGAATGTTTAGAGAATGTGTACAGTAAAAGTGTTGTAAATTACGCATGTACTATGCTGGTGATGATATGATGCATGCTGTGTAATTGTGTAACATACGCAGTGTATGTTAATTTTTATGTAGTAAATAGTATCCATACATCTTCTGTGCTGTTGTTAAAAATCTAAATCGTTTAAAGTTGCTTCAGATTTTCTGGTATTTTAAAAAGATTTGAAAGTTTTTAAATCCTTATAGAAACTGAAAAAACGTACTCAGTATATTTTGATTAATCTCACTTCATTTTAATTTAATTTGTTATAGTTAGCTCTTATATATTTATGTATTTATTATTTGTATATATTGTTTTCTGTCAATATGTGTTGTGGCTGTGTTCAACAATGATAATGTCTGTTTGTTATATGAATTGGTTTAATAATGTTTTAAAAAATCTAAATGGTGTCGGAG
The DNA here is from genome assembly GCF_018340385.1 of Cyprinus carpio. Classification (NCBI taxonomy): domain Eukaryota; kingdom Metazoa; phylum Chordata; class Actinopteri; order Cypriniformes; family Cyprinidae; genus Cyprinus; species Cyprinus carpio. The sequence continues at coordinate 11,137,855 of NC_056582.1, read as the reverse complement.
GTATACAGTATATACTGTGTAGTATTTAGAAAGAATGCTGCTGATATTTCATTCCAAATCAAGGTATGATTGCTAAAATAATAGTATGGATGAAAGGCTAGAAAATGCTGTTTGTACTTGTTTGTACTTTTTTCTTTTAAAATGATTCAGTCATATTGACGGACTATACACTTGTTTCTGTATTCAGGACAGATCAGACATCAATCCACACTCCTTTACTGAAGGGATGAAGCTGGAAGCTGTGGACCCAGCAGCTCCTTTCACCATCAGTCCGGCCACTGTGGCGAAGGTAACGTAATGGACCCTACCTCCCCTGTGCTATTATCACCCCCAAAATGTGTTCAACACACAGTTTGGACCTGTTACCCTAATACTATGCAACTACATAAAACTCTGTAATGCACACCTGTAATGCACACACAGTGCTAATTTGGGGTTATAAAAAAGCTTTACCAGAAATGACTTCTACTTTTCAGTTAGTATTCTGTCAAACACAACCTTTGACCAAAAGAATTAGTCTCCTTATTGTTACCACACATGAAGGTTAGGCATTTCACACTGAAGGATGGGTGTTTTCCATAAACATGGGTGTATTCCAGATAACTGTGCGCAGGATGAACAGGAAAGGTAGTTGTAGATCTGTGCCCTTCTTCTTAGTTCTGTATGCTTTATTCATTTACCTGTTTGTTTGTGTATGATAGGTGTTTAATGACCAGTTTTTTCTGGTGCAAATGGATGATATGAGAGATGAGGCACAGAAAGAGGGATGCAGACGCTCTTTCCTGTGTCACAGAGACAGTCCAGGAGTCTTCCCTACACAGTGGAGTCTCAAGAATGGAGTCAAGCTCAGCCCTCCTCCAGGTTCGTACATTCAACCTGCTTTTAATCGTCATATACAACAAGGAAGGTGAAATAACACAAATGCCTAACAATTTATTAATAAAAGGACCTAACAGAAAGGAGGTCCACCCAACCTTTTTTTTCTTGGAATGCTGTCTTACAAGTCTTGAACCGTCTGTAGGAAAAATTGCATCATTCTTCTCGAGTAGGAAAACTTTGCATAAAAGATCTGGCGATTAGATATGCTACAGAGCATTTCACTTCATCCTGCTGTCCATGAAACATTGGTTTTGTAGCAATACGCACACATGAGCGAGCAGTGTTTTTACAGTAGGATGCTCCCTGTCCTGAAAAATGGCTTCATTCACTGGCAGTTATACTGCCCAGCAGAGCAGTCATTAGACCTAATGGCTGGTGTGGGACGGCCGGCCATGTCATTATGGAACCTTCCCCATTTTAACAGCTGGAAACAGACACTGAGGCTTGAGGCTTTTGGATTTTGCCAAGCATAAACCCATCTGGATGAGAAATCCATAAATGCGATTTATCCTTTTATTTTAATCTGGTTTCCAGGTGTTTTCTTGACACCAGTTTGTGTTGATAAACTGTGGTCTTATACTGGGAGGCACTGTTTGACCTCTTTGGACCTTTGTTGCTTTGAGTACTCACAAATTAAAGTATTTATTGTCAGTTCTCCTTTACGCCTCACATGCTGCTAATAGCCAGTCAACATATTGATTAGTTCATCATTTGAATTGCCATTGTGGCTCTGTTTGGGATTTACTTCAAAGTTAAAATATTGTTTCATCTAGCATTTCAGTTATTTTGTAATCTGTATGTATATTAGGGACCTAGTCGTGCAGTTGACAGTTTCTCAGGTGCACTTGTTGACCTTTGTGTGGTTGTGTGTGTGTGTGTTGGTGTGTGTAGGGTTCCAAGGTCAGGACTTTGACTGGGCGGACTATCTGAAGCAGTGTGAAGCTGAAGCAGCCCCTCAGCAATGCTTTCCTCCAGTGAGTTCTCTTTCTGCATATTTAAAAAATAAAGCTCATTTAAAAAAAAATCCCAAATTGAAGCATGACATTTTTTTGAGGAAAAAATGAAGATTGACTTTGACCTTATGAATCAGTTAATTGAAGAAATCTTTTAAAATGTAATAATTTGACTGTGAATAATTTGACTGACATTAAATTGTAAGACTTAATTCTTTTCATTTTTTTATGTTGACATGCATGTATTTAAAATATATATATAAATATATATATTTTAAATGATGTTAAATTTATGTATGTGGTTTTTATTTTATTTATGTTGTTTATATTTGGGGTTAGTAAGGTAATATTTTTTTTTTTAGTGTTTTTTTATGATGTCAAGGTTTTTTTTTTATTGTTTTTTGTAGTTTTTTCTTTTGTTTCCAAGACTGAATTTTCTGCAACCATTACTCCAGTCTTCAGTAGGGCTGGGCGATATATATCGCATGTGATTGTCATGCGCATTTCGTTAGTAAAGCCGGTTCCCTGATTTCCGCTAACTCGCCATCATATGCTTTCAAATGGAGCGGCATTTATTAGACAGAGCCGTAGATCACTGACAAGCTACGCAATATCACGTTCATTATCGCAGATGAATCGCCTTTATTTTTGTCGCTGATGTGACTTTCTGAAATTGACTTTTTAAACTTCCTTGTAGGACCCTTTTGATCAGTGCATAAAAGAGTCCATGATGCTGGAGGCTGTCAACCCACTCTGCCCTGGAAACATTCATGTAGCAACTGTTGTCAAGGTCAAAGGTCAACACATGTGGATTCGCTTGGAAGGTGTGACATCAACGCTCTTTTTTTTCTGCAGTATGGCAGCTGTGAATAAGCAAAAATAATTATGCAGTGTCTCCTTGGACTGGCTCCAGAGGAAACTAACAAAACAGAGTCCCTGATTAAAAATAGCAAGACCACTAATGGACTAATATAAGACTAGGCTTAACTGTTTATAGACATCACAGGTCAGTAGACATGAGGATTAGTCTCATTTATCTCTCCCTCCCGCTCTTTGTTCAGGTCTGAAGCAAGCCATCCCAGAAATCATAGTTCACAGAGACTCCATGGATATTTTTCCAGTGAGCTGGTGTGAGACCAATGGCTGTCCTCTCCATCACCCCTGCAAGCCCAGAGGTCAGTTTTACACCACAAACTTCTCAATGCCAAGGTGCTGTGCACACAAATTACATTATAAATTGATATTCGATATTGGCTTGTTAAGAGACATAAATGTGTATTTTATGTGATCTTTGCAGTGGAGAAACAGAGAAAGGTTGCAGTTGTTCAGCCAGAGAAACAGTAAGAAAGACACCAAAGCGTTTGAATTGAATTCAAGTAGTTTTGATTATGGAAAAACACTCATTTATCTCTTTCATCACAGCCGGGTACCATCCAAAGACTCCTCACCTGATACTACCAAACAACAGACTAACAGCAGTCAGGCTGAGATCGGTGAGTGCTAGATACATATCTGAACACTGTACACGTGCATGGTTTTCCTTCCGTCATAAAAGCTCAGTGGACTCTGACATGGTACTATTTTAATCTTGTTTGTGTGCCACCAGCAGGCCAGGCGAATGGGAAATACAGTTGCCCTAAGATCTATTTTAACCATCGCTGCTTCTCAGGGCCCTACCTCAATAAGGGCCGTATTGCAGAGCTGCCGCAGTGTGTGGGACCTGGGAACTGTGTCCTGGTGCTGAAGGAGGTTAGCCCAAAAAGATTTGCAAAACTATTCAAATTTCAAATTGTTTTTACTGTATATGTGATCAGTTAAATTCTGAATAAATAAATCTTATCCTGCCACATGGACATTACTTTGACGATGTCACATCTGATAACGGATGTATCATGAAATGTGCTATACAAATCAGTGTGAATTGATGTGCTTTTATCTGCATTTTATAATTGCTTTGAACATGGCTCAAAATCTGGAGTTGAACTATTCTAGTATTTTGTTAAGGTTTATGAATACCTTAGTTGTGTGTTTGTAATGCTGACCTATTGACCTGTGGCCTGTACAGGTGCTGACGCTGCTGATAAATTCTGCCTATAAGCCCAGTCGTGTGCTGAGAGAGCTGCAGTTGGACCAGGAGGGCCGCTGGCAGGGCCACGGAGAGACACTTAAAGCCAAGTGAGTATATGGTGCCCTAAATATTTCTTTTTTGCAAAAGTAAAGGAAAAAAAAAAAAAACTTTTACAGAATGACCTGATCAAACAGGTTGTTGAAACAAGTTTGTTGATAAAGTATGAAAGTTATGCATATGCTTTTTATCAACGTCTATAATAATTAATAAATGAATTATGAACATAATTATGTAACAAATAGTTTGCTTTTGGTTTTCTGACCAGTCTTTGTGCCTCACAGGTACAAAGGGAAGAGCTATAGAGCGACAGTAGAGATTGTTCGCACTGCAGACCAGGTGGCTGATTTCTGTCGGAAAACCTGCATTAAGCTGGAGTGCTGTCCCAACCTGTTCGGCCCGAGAATGGTTCTGGAGCGCTGCTCAGAAAACTGCTCTGTGCTCACCAAAACCAAATACAGTGAGCACCTTGTCTATTAATTATATAATAATTCCTATTATTTTCATCAATTCTGTGTAGATTTAAGTTGTTTTGCTGTATTGCAGTAAAATTATTGATGTAATACAGTATTTTTGTATTGATTTTATTTATTTTTAATCAGCATTAATTTAAGGCTGCAAAGCATATATATTATCATGATATATATAAACATTTTGTGTTTTTGGCTTTTTTGTGTTTTTGTAAAAAGCTTACATTTTCTGAAAATATGCTTCATTGTATTTATGCAAAATATAATTTCTTTTTTATTTTGGGGTGAAATATGATCTGGACAAATTCACCCATGATTTATTTAAATTACATGATTGTAAAAGTAATGTGCTCTCGTTTACTTGCTGTTTAGTTGGCTCTGTAAAACTAACAGTAACTGTTTTATAGCATATTACTATGGGAAGAAGAAGTGCAGGCGTGTAGGCCGACCTCCTGGTGGACACTCTAACTTAGAGGGAGGTGTGAAGAGACGAGGCAGGAAGAGGAAGAGGAGGAAGCAGCTCTTCGTCCACAAAAAGAGACGTTCATCTGCCTCCGTCGACAACACTCCAGCAGGTTCCCCTCAGGTAACAAGAGCTACGTTGCGGTGCAAAGATCTGAGAGCTCTGGTGAAAATATTTCTATTTTGCATTTTTCTAATTTAATGCAAATGCTTCCAATTATAAACATTATCAGCATAATTTGAAGATAACGATAAAAAATAAATAACATGATTTTATTTTATTTTCTTTTAGAATTAAATGCTCAACATTGCAAATTTTATGAGTAAATAGTCTAAATTCTTAAACATTTTTGCTTAATTTTACATCATAATGTTTTACTTTTAGTTTATCTCAAGCTTTAATTAGACTCTTGCTCCCAGATTTTCAGATGTTTGGACCACACTAAATACAAAACAAATATGTTTAGAGTAACTGCTCAACAAGAACCATCTTCTTCCATCTGTTTTAATGTGGTCATTAGAATGTCAGATGCACAGTCTGGTGAAACATTTGCACTCAGAGTAAATGTCATTCAACGCATGAGCAGAATTCAGATGTATCAAAATGAACGTATTGGTTGTTAATATAAAATATATGTAAGTTAAACCAAAAGAAGCGTTAAACTGGATCTACAGATGTACTTATGTCACTGCTTGGTCTCACAGGGCAGTGGTGATGAAGAAGATCTGGATGAGGATGACTCTCTAAGTGAAGACACAGGCTCTGAACTGCAAGACGAGCTAATGGATGACTCTGAATATTCAGAGAAGAAGTCACAGCCCCCACCCACCCCCTCCCCCTCCCCTCCAGAAACCCCCCGTCCCATGCGCAGACGGCGCAAAGCTCGCTCACCGTCCTGCTCAGATGATGAGAACAGACCTCCTTCACCCAAGGTAACACTGGGGTTTTGTAGAATAACTGGACAATAATATTATAATAAAGATTCATTTACAGCAGTGATTCTCAAGCAGGGGGCTGGGGCCCATTTGGGAGCCTCAGCACACTTCCAAGGGGTGGCAAAATGGCTAAAAATGATTTAACATAAGACTAAATATGTTTCAATAAAAGCTAGAACAATTCAAATTCAAGATGTAAGCTGACATCATAATTATTTTAATTTGTTTCTTCAACCACTCTGCCATTCAAAGGCAAAAGGTTGCAACTTAGTTTTTTAGTCAAAAATGAGTTATTGATATTTTTGGGACATTCAAGACCTCCTTTATCACATTTTGTAATAAAATAATGGCTTGTCTTAACAGTAACTTCGAAAAGCCCTGGAGAAACCAAGGCAGAACACCATATAACACTTATATAAAATTACACGTATAATAAAATTGAGTTACGGAACTTTGATTTTGTTTAGCCATACGTCAATATGAAGTTACTGTGCCGGCCTGGAGTTATACAGCATTCTGCCTTTGTTTTTCTGTCCATTAAAATCTCCCTCGTTTAAATTATGTTGTAACTTCATACATCTGTCACTGAAGCACTTCATTAGACAAACAAATTAGATAGATTTCTATCTAACTGCTCAATATAACAAAGCACTGTAAACAAGCAAAGACTAGATAACTTGGCAGCAAAAAGTAATCATAAATTATAAAAAAGTATTTTTTTCCTCTTTTAATAATGCAGATTATTCACTCATTGCTGGCCTGTCAGTCTGGGGCTGCTCACTTCTAGTTGCACGCATATGGACTCGAATGCCGTGACATTTTATACAGGTGTTACTATAATGAATTTATAAATGGGGATCAGCAACCAAATATTGATAATGTGGAAGTTGCTGCCTTTTGCCTTGGTGTGACATCTCGCATTTTGCACACAATGCAAAGGCAGAGTACAGTAACTTCAAAATAGGGGTGAAAAACAAGTTTGAGCTCAATATTTTTTTTTTTTTTGTGTAGATAATTTTCATTAGTAAAACATCTAATTGCCAGATTTCCAGTGTCATACCTATAATTAGTTTGGCTGAACAAATAAAAATCTTTAAAGTCATTTTTCTCATTTCCATACTCCTGCAAGTTAAGGTCTTTTGCATTTGTAGGGCAGCACTGTCATCTTTATTTATGGACCAGTATTCCCACAGTCTTGGGAAACATGCATAAATTAGGGATTTTTTTTTCCAGACCTGTAAAGGTAATGGAAATTAATAAAATATTTTTACAAAAATTCTAATATTGTCAAGCTTTAAAATGTTTTATTGAGTTAAAAGCTTGAGTGACTAGAAAATTAATGTAAATTCATTGCAAATAAAAAGTGTAAACTCTGAATAACATTTAGTTATTGAAACTTCTGGAATGCAATTATTTTAATTTTAACGAATTATTATTGTTATTATTAGAAATATTTATAGAAATATTTTAATATTTGAATGAATTTAAATAGATACTTCTAGTTTCTGTGAAAAAAATGGAAAGCAGCTTTCATCATAAGTACCACAAATATCACGGGGCCCTTCAAATATTGTTTTTGAGGAGCCTTGAATTCAGAAAAGTTGAAAACTGCTGACTTACAGTATACAAAATATATACTTCTAACATTTAGGAATATAACTCTCTTTATAACTGGGTTTTGTACTGTATTGTGTTTGATAAGTATGCAGTACTGACTGTTTTGCTGTCTCTTCTGAAAGTCCACGTACTGAAGTTCCTCCGAAGCTGTGTTTGGACAGCAGTCCACTGGAATGGAGTGTCACAGATGTTGTGCGTTTCATCAGGACCACTGATTGTGCTCCACTGGCACGCATCTTCAAGGATCAAGTAATTGAACACACACCTCCAATACAACCATAGCTCCAATACATTAACATCTGTCTGTAATGATCCAGCCATAGTGATCAGGAAAGACAAATTGCTATTTATGCCTGGTAGTAGTCTCCTGTGAGCACCTTTGATTGGATTTTAAGATTTTCTGAGTACATACCTGCAGTAACACATTGTAAGTACAGCACAAAATTGTAAATGTAAGGCAAATTGAGTTTCTTGAAGTATTTTTTTAGGCTTTTATTTTTTTTTAACACCATTGGACACGTAAGTTTAAATCCCTTGTTCTAGCATAATGATTGATTGACAGGAGAGGTCATTCACAGTTGTCTGAGACGCATCAGGACAACCTGCTACACATGCTACAAATGCAATGTGCACATAAGTTTCTAAATATCTGCAAATGTGATTTGTTAAGAGCCCTGCACGACAAGGTTTTTGATTATCTGCAAATATCTGATATTCTTCTTTACAAATCCTCGTTTTGTACTTCTAATTAGTGACCGTTGTTTTGTTTTGATCTCTCTCCTGCACTTCAACGTTTGTCACTTCTGAGCAGCCTATGCGCAAAGCTGACCTCATACGTCATTAAATTGATTATTACGTTTTAATTATGGTTATTTTTCTTACAAAAACGCATCAGTTTGCTATTTTTATTTTTTTTATGGATGGGTGCTTATTTCACTTATTTTGGACTAAAGCACTGCAACACCCGCTGAGTGCCATTAAACAGCTTGAAAGATCTTTTTATGTAACTATGACTGGATTCGTCTGAAAGAATAAAGTCATATATACCTAGGATGACCTGAGGGTGAGTGATTTATGGGCTAATTTTCATTTTTGGGTGAACTAACCCTTTAAATCAAAAATCAAATGAAGGAATGATACACAGATTTAACTTGTAAAACGAGGGAGCAATTTAGTAAGTCATGGGAACAGTTTACATAACATGAGGGAACACATTAGTACAGCAAATTAAGTTGTGAGAATTCTTAATTTGAGGCTAGGATATCAATTTCTTTTCTCATGTCTTGTGCGGAGCTTTGTAGGTTTGAGTAATTTGATTGCAAATCCTTTTGGGCCCCATTGTAAATTCATTGGCGTAGATCAGTAGTTTAGCTCCAACCCTGAAAAAACCCTCACTTGACTGTAGACTTGGTAATCCTGAAGACCTTGATTAGCTTGTTCAGGTGTGTTGTTTGATTAGGGTTCATGGGATCTGAACTATACAGGCTATCCGGGATTGACGTTTTTTGCTTCTGTAGTAGTTTTATATACATTTTCTGGCTCACATGCTTATTACTGCTGATTTAGGATCCTACCTCTGTATATTTGTCAACTCTTTTTTTTTTTTATTTACCTTTGCTAGGAAATTGACGGTCAAGCGCTGCTTCTGTTGAACCTTCCCACTGTCCAGGAGTGTATGGACCTGAAGCTCGGCCCTGCCATCAAGCTGTGCCATCACATCGAGCAGGTCAAACTAGCATTTTACCAACAGTTTTCCAGCTGAGGGTGACATCCTGAAGAGTAGGGCATCTGACATTTTGGGAGACTTTCCTAATGTCTGTGATCTTCCTTTTGCTCTATGGATCATAGAACCTTTAAAATCACTTAGCGCTTTAGACACCTCCCGTACAATAGAGATACTACTGGAGGGGTGTTTTTCAACAGGGTGAATCTGGTACTTGTACGGCTGGGCTCTCCATCTCAAATTAAGCCTGGACTACTGTTAAGTTTGTGCTCTTTTTTTTTTTTTTTTTTTTTTTTTTTTTGTAAGATTAGTTCAGCTCAGGTTACAGTTAGACCCAAGTCAGAGGAACTAGTCCATTCATGTCAGCAACAATAAGCAAAGTTCTTGTTTCTGAAACCTTTATTAACTGTAGAGCGGATGACAATGCAATTACCTTAAGCACAAAAAACAATTGCCCATGTACTGTAAGTGGTATGCAAACATGTACATACAGGAGTGTGAATGTAAATACTGTAAATACTCTGTTTTCTATAAAAGCTTGGGAATTACACTGTAACACAACAGTGCAAAAGATGAGGTTTCTGTAAATACTAATAATCATTTGCTCATTCTAACGATGCATTATTAAATAAAAGTGCATAGTAATAACAAAAATGATGAGGTGTTATGGTTAAGACATAAGCACACAAAGAATTCAGGTTGTCACTGACTGTGATAGGGATAATATTCATAGTGGCAAATCCAGGGTTTATCAACACCAAACTAAAGAGTCTTGTACTCTTACAAACATAATATTTTAATATTAAGTAGAATGCAGCATCTGTGTTCAAATACATATACTGCATTAAATAATTTCAGGAGCCTAAATGGCCTAATAACTAGTTTGGTCTTGCATTGTAAAACTATGCCCCCACTCAACCAGATAGCATCATTTGATTTGTTATCTATTGATTGTATTTGAATTGATAATGAGATATGCAACAGTCTCCCTTTTCTTGATTTAACAGTCCATGTCCCTTGATCCTTCTTCTTTAAGCATTTTGTGCTGGAATGGTGAAAGATGCATTTGAAACCTCGTCTTGACATTATTCTGTTTTATTCATTTCCTTGTTTTCATCCATTTGATTAAAGGTTGTTAAAATAATATTGGTTTACTTTTAATTATATGTTGGTGGAAAATGTTATTTAAAAGAAAATAAATGGAACAGAATCTTGCCTTTGGTTTCTTTCTTCAGGGGGTTAATTTAAAGAAAGGGGTTGGGGCAGTGATGACTTTTTAAAATAGATCTATTTGGGTTTGTATTTGTATTTATATTTAAAATATATATTTGTAGACCATAGATATTAATACTTAGGTAGATGTTTCTGCATTCTGATTATATGGTCTTGTGTGTATGCGATTGATTTTTAAGATTTTTTTTAAGTGTTTTTGAAAGAAGACTTCTGCTCACCAAGGCACCAAGCATTTATTTGATTAAAAATACAGTAAAACTAATATTGTGGAATATTACAATTTAAAATCATTTTCATATATTTTAAAATTACATTTATTTCTGTGATTACAAGGCTGAATTTTCAGCAGCATTACTCCAGTTAGTCAGTCGTGGCCTAATGGTTAGAGAGTCTGACTTGTAAACCGAAGGGTTCGAGTCTCTGGTCCAGCAGGAATTGTGGGTGGGGGGAGTGAAAAACCAGTGCTCTCTTCCACCTTCAATACTACGACTGAGGTGAGACCCTTGAGCAAGACACCGAACCCCCAGCTGCTCCCCGGGTGCCACAGCACATCGCTGCCCGCTGCTCCGGGTGTGTGTTCACTAGTGTGTGTGTGTGTGTGTGTGTGTGTGTGTGTGCACTTGGATGGGTTAAATGCAGAGCACAAATTCTGAGTATGGGTCACCATACATGGCCACACGTCACTTCACTTTCACTTTTTCAGTCTTCAGTGTCACATGACTCTTCAAAAATCATTCTAATACAATATTTGATGCTCATGAAACCTTATTACTTAGTTATTAGTTTTCAGGATTCTTTGACTAACAGGAAGTTTGAAATATATATTATATTTGAAATATAAATATAATATGTATTTACTAATTTTGATCAATTTAATGCATCCATGCTAAATAAAAGCACTAATTTATTTTGAACACACTAGTTATACTATTTATACTATAACAGCACAGAATAGTACACGAGTTGGGACGCACCTTAAGATTTATTAGAATTTCATGAATTGCACCTGCTGCTGCAAGGGATCTCCTAGAACTACATATCCCATCATGCTTTAGTACGACGTGACAGTGATGACGCAGTAGATCGTCGCGTAATGAGCGTAAGCGGCACCTGAATACATTGGAAAAGGAAGTGTCCTGCCATTACGGATAATATGCGTCTTTACCAGATTCGTGGTAAATGTGACTAGTTTGGACGCAGAGCTTCCCGATTCTACGCGTATTTAGAATCAACTCTCCTCCTGAAAGCAGCGGTGGCAGTTTTTTCTTCAGCTGGTTTGCTAGCAGGAAGCGCCAGACCGGACTCTCGCTAAATCAGCGGAACTACGTTACCCAATGAGCTGCCTATTATTTGCCTTTCTAAACGAGTTATAACGGGAAGGGAAGTTTTAAACGCCATACCTTTTGACTTAACTGAACTGTAAATGTTTAACTGCTTTAATTGAACCACAAGGCCACCGTTTTTGAATTCTTGCGGCTAACCGCACGCGCTCTATAATAATATAACCGATAAATGTCTCCATGACAACGCGTGTGTTGTACATAGACTGTACGGTGTTGTAGTATCGAGAGCATCAGCCGCCAGCTAACGTACTGTTAAAGTCTGTAGCATGTTTACTCGATGCTGAGGAGATGTTTATACAGCACAACCTGCTGACAGATATTAGGTAGCTCACAACTGGATGGCTGCATCGAGGTCCAGGATGAAACACGATCAGTCTGCGCTTCAGTAACCGTGACTGGAGGCTCATAGGAGAGTCTTCATTATGTACCACAGCTGTGTCGCCGTCCTGCCGATCATTTCCACTGCTCGAGACTGATATTTTGTGGCTTTTCTGAACACTCGAGATCCTCTAAGTGTTGCGCAATGGCGGGTGTTGGGGTCAGTGTGCTGTCGCGACGTCAGCTGCCGTCTGCGTCCACCAACTCCTCTCCCACTGATTCTGATGCCCAGGGCTGCTCCAGCGGGGACTTCATGGACTCATTTGGCATCTTCCTGCAGGGCCTGCTGGGAGTGGTGGCCTTTAGTACCCTTATGTGTAAGTATAGGCAGGGCAGCTGTCTTTATTGATCCAAAAAGTGAAAAATTGCTGAAAATGTACTCGCCCTCAGGCCATCTAGTAGATAAGTTTGTTTCTTGATTGGAACAGATTTGGAATAGTTTAGCATTACTTGCTAACCAGTGGATCCTCTGCAGTGAATGGGTGCTGTCAGAATCAGAGTCCAGAAGTTGATAAAAACATCACAATAATCCACAAGTAATCCACACGACTCCAGTTTCATCAATTAACATCTTGTGAGCGAAAAACTGCATGTTTATAATAAACAAATTCATCTAGACAATATTGTGATGGTGTTTTCATTTATTTTGTTTGTAGTTTTGTTGTGACGGGTTCAGTTCAGAGGATCCATTGGGAAATAAGGTCCAGTGTCGATGCTAAATTTCCTCAAATATGTTCCAATGAAGAAACAAACTCGGCTACATCTCGGATGGCGTGAGAGTGAGTACATTATAGGCAAATTTTGGAATGAGCTATTCCTTCAAAGTCTGTATGAGATGAAAAGTCACCCTATCTGTTTCCTAAATATATGCTGTAGATCGTATTGTGAAGAATTGCTCAGTTTGTTTGTTTTTTAGGCTAAATAAAAAATCTTGATCTCCTAATAAAATGTCAGAACTGTACCTTTCGGTGAGAACGACAGACTTCTCTCTGGTGATATATTCAGGACTTGTCCAATCATTTAGTCCACTTAAACTCACCCCTTAAACTTGCATCCACCTGTCTCTGCTTTAGAGAACAACAACATCTCAAAATCTGCTTAACAACGATGCATTGGACCAAGTTGTCGCCCTACATTTTTTCTGATAATCTGTTACACTCAAGTGTACTTCATAATATGGAAGAAAATGTCTGTCTGTACTTCTATTTTATAGCAACATTGAAGGGACTTGATCAGCTCTGGTTAATTTATTGAAGATTTAAGGGTTTGGTCTTAGAAGAAGGCAGGTCAAGGCTTGTTAGTGAATCATGCAGTTCAATGCATGCTCACCACTGTCAACCTTACAGAGTACTTAAAATAAAGCACATGGTTTTTGCTTGGCCACAGATCTTAAGTTGTGTAGGTCATTTACAGACCCCTGGTGTTTGGGCTTGTGTGTGCTTGTATCTAGCATGTCTCACTGAAAGAAAGAAACTGTATCGGAAAAGAATGATGACCAAGAATGATGACTATAAAGTAGGGCTAGGCGATAAATTGATAATGATAATTAACGTGATATAATTTTCCTTTAAAAAAGGATAACGAGTTCAATAAATGTTTAAAATAATATTTATGCACCAAAAGCGGAATGACACAACACTATCAAGAACGATGAAAATAAAGTAAAAAAAAAAAAAAAAAAAATATATATATATATATATATATATATATATATATATATATATATATATATATATATATATATATATATATATATAATAGAGTCCATTAAACCACAGCTGTTACAATAACAACACAGAGGAATGATATCGGATTAAAAACATTGGATCTCATTTTATTGACTAATAATTGCATGGATCATTTTGTATTTGTATGCACAGGAGAACTTCTCACTAAAAAAATAGAATAGACTTTAATAAAGCATGCTTTGAAGTTTTTACTAGTTGTCAGTGTTTGCTAGGGATGTAACGATTCACTTAACTCACAATTCGATTTACGATTTTGATTTCACGATTAAATTTTCTCACTTTTTTTTACAAAATGAGATTGTAGACATTATACAGTAAATAAAAAGGTGTCATTTTATTAGGCTATTGCTGCACGTTTCTTTGTGAAATTGAAATATAACAAAACTAAATTGAAATTTTAAAACAAACCCCACATCAAATAAGTTACACAAATAAAATAAATCTCCTAATATGAACAAACTAAGGCTTTGTCTGTGATCTTTCCATTTAAAATTAGAGGCCACTGGATTTTAATCATGATCCAAACAAAGATGCAGCATACATGCAGCATGAGTAGTTTTTAATCTAAATTAGACTATAATTTTGAAATTTGAAGCAAAAACAGAATGGTCTGACTTTAGTTTTGAGAAACTTTACTACATAAAAAATATCTGAACAAAACGAGCTGAATGAGATGCAGATCTCTGACAGCAGGTGGCGCTTATGAACAGCAATAATACAGTGTTTCCTGGGTTACCGCTGTAAACAAAGCAGTGCTGCTATGAAAACTTTAATATGCATTGTTCAGAGGCAAGATGAAAAGAAAATACCATCTAAACTTTTCTAAAGACAGTCAGTTCCCATCAGAGATACATTCATATATTCATACTTGTCAATGTTTTTTTTTTATCCCCCATCAAGTGACCCAGAGATCACCTAACTCTTAGATCTTTTACATTTTTCTTTGTGTGAACATACCTTAACTCAATAGACTAGATAAAAAAACTACAACAGTCCAGTAGAACAGGGTAAGCCAGAGTAATATACGAGATGTGTGAAACTGTAAGCCGTGTGTCATCTCCTCTCAGTGGATATGCAAGCAGTACATGTAAAGAGTAGGAGATTGTGTTCAGGGGACACATAGTTAATAGCTGTACACAAACAAACAGCCATTGTGTGAAACAGGCTGCCCTTTATTTGTGTGAACCATTGGGTCACGTTTGGCAACTAGGGTGGCTGCACTAGCGGTTTCCACAGCCCAAAAAGCAGCAATTCTCACTGCCTCTTTAAAAGCAACACTGCCAGCAACTGTATTTGTTTTTATCTTTATTACTGTCCTCTCTGTTTATTTTGTTGACAGAATCTAAAAATTTAGAAACAAAAAATGCAGTTCATACATTCAGTACACATCTTCTATGATTTTGAATGTACTGATTTCTTTAATTAAAATTCATTTTGATATTTTGTGGAGATATAAAGTAAAAAATATATATTGTATAAAAATGTAATAAACTGCCATATTAAAAAAAATCAAAATAAATAAATAAATAAACCTTTTTTGTTTTTACAGGTTTGGTTTTGCATGTGAGCGCAGAAAACTCTTTACACCCATGATGAAGCAGTTCCTCATTCAGCTCTTCCTCTTTTGAAATGTTAATCTGATGTATCATTTATTGACCCCTGTGTTTTCATAGCACTATATCTGATAGAGCAAGGAAAGAGATTTTAGCATCAGCACTACCCCCAAGTGGCAGACATTATTGATCACCTCCTTTTTCCTGCTACCATTGTGAAAGCTTCTGTTTACCTCTCCACAGTGAAACGCTTCAGGGAACCCAAGCACGAACGGAGACCCTGGAGAATCTGGTAAAGTGCCATTTTGTATCATTAGCAAGCACTAAATTCTTAAACGCATGCACGGTCAATGCAGCACTCCACTGACCTGAACTCTGTCTAGCGGCCCTCTGTAGCTCCGTTCCCCTTGTGACTTAATGGTGAGTTCTAACCAGGTCTCCTCCCTCTAACCGTCCCCTCCTCCCCTTCACCTTTCTTAGGTTTCTGGACACCTCCAAACAGGCCATAGGGATGCTGTTCATTCACTTTGCCAATGTCTACCTGTCTGACCTCACAGAGGAGGACCCATGTTCACTGTGAGTCTGTGTGCGTCGTTGTTTCAGTGTTTCCCCCACACATCGTTGTATTTCCCATCTGTGATTGTGGTTTTTACATATTTGTTATCCGCTCTGTTCAGCGACCAACTCCTTGTGTCATTTTCCGTAGATACCTGATCAACTTCCTTTTGGATGCGACTCTGGGCATGCTGGTGATCTATGGCGGCGTGAAGGCTGTTAGCGCTGTGGTTGAATGGAAACAGTGGGATTCGCTGCGTTTTGGAGAGTATGGTATGAGCCTTTTAAACATCAATTGATAGGACTAGACACTTCCACTGAGCTTTTTTATTTTATGTGGATTTGTATTAATATGGAGGTGGTAGGACTCATGAGTGTAATGTTTGGTAAGTTAATTTTGTTCTTTTGTTTTGTTCGATTTGTGTTCACTGAATTCAATTTATTTGAAATCATGATAGAAATCTTGTTCTTCACAGACTATAATGGCTGTCCGAAACCAAACAAGTCTAATCAATGATTTATATTAAGGTTCTCTCCAATAAAACTAGTCAGACCATCTTTCAGGGCACTGTAATGTCATGTAATGAGGTTGAATTAATTTAGATGAGAATTATTTAACCAGTTCTTCCAACCAAGTTTCTACTGAACTGCACATAAGGGTTGTGGGATCTCATAGGCAGTGAAAGATACCATTTATGATGATTGATGAACAGGAAATTATGTTTTCTAGCAGTGATTCTTAACCTTTTTCACTCCTGGGCCCCCCATAACAATATTCAATTATTTTCTATTTTTTGTGATTTACCAAATAAGGATTTTAAAAGATATTTACGATTTTATTCATTTACATGACTTTTCAGGTCTTGGTTTCCTCATATATTCAAGTTTTTTTTTTAAGGCCATGGAAATCCTGGTTCTTTAAATAAATAAAAACTTCTTGAGGGGTTGATTTAAAATAAGATATTTTGATTTTTTTTTTTGATGATTTAATTCTTGTTTTGTCTTATTTTAAAGTAATCTTGGGGCCCTCTTGGAGGTTTGCTGGGGCCACCTGGTTAAGAATCACTGTTTTCAAGTATCGTATTTCTAATGTTTGCATGTAGGTGAGCCGGTTCAGTGCAGTGCCTGGGCGGGTCAGTGTGCTCTCTACATACTCATCATGATGTTTGAGAAGGTCATGATCATGTTGGTCCTCCTCCTCCCTCAGTGGAAGAAGGTCAGTCCGTCAGGATGTTTAACTGTGGTTCATGTTCTCAACTCACTGACGTTTGGAGAAAATGTATCAACATCATGTATCATTATAATACTACTGACATGTTTAGAGAAAATTTATTCTCATCATGTATCATTATAATACTGCTTTACTAGCTTGCAGTTAAGAAAAAGTTCCACCCAAAAATGAAAATTGTCATTAAATTATGGTAGTTTTAAATGTTTTGGATTAATGTATTTGATTGGTGTTTGTGTATTGGACAGCTGGCTACGCTCAACCCCATAACAAACCCTCATCTGGAGTTAGCTATCGTCATGCTAATTGTCCCGTTTTTCGTGAACGTAAGTGACAAACCTTTATGTATTGTTACCAATCAAAAGTTAGGGCGAGTATGATTTTTTTTTATTTTTTTGAAAAAAAGTCTCTTATGCTTACTGAGGCTGCATTTATTTGATCAAAACACAGTAAAAACAGTAATATTGTGAAATGTTATATGTTTTAAAATAACTGTTTTCTGTTTTAATAAAATATGTAATGTCATTTATTCATGTGATTATGAATGTTCAGTAGCCAGATGACTCCAGTCTTCAGTGTAACATGAATCATGATCCTTCAGAAATCATTCTAATATGCAGATTTGATCAGGAAACATATTATTATTAAAGGGGTCATATGATGCGATTTGAATTTTTCCTTTCTCTTTGGAATGTTACAAGCTCTTGGTGAATAAAGAAGATCTGTAAAGTTGCAAAGACTAAAGTCTCAAATCCAAAGAGATATTCTTTATAAAATTAATACTCTTCCACACCCCCCAAAATGGCTCGTTCTAACAGACCCCATATGTCTATGTCAGTATGTGGGAACATTTGCATAACGCCGCACAGATGTTCATGCAGAGAAAGAAGGCATACCTTTTATTCTCGTTGTAGTAGTGTTGTTGCCGCCGCCACCATGTCATATAGACGCTGTGTGTTTTACTGTGAAAGCGAAACTACTTTGTTTGGCCTTCCAAAAGAGGATGATATCCGCTTCGTCATGCCTGGAGCTGATCCGTGCTGGTCGCTGAGAAAATACATCAACTTTGCACTGTGGATCGCCAGATCGGCTTTCAAGCCCGGGGTCATCACATGTGGTTGCCACATGCTCCTTCACCTCGCTTTTTAGACTGATGAGCTTTGTAAAAATCGACGCGTTTCAGAAGGCGAGGCATAGAGGAGAAACAATAATGTACAGTATGTGGAAAATAATGTTTTTTGAACCTTGAACCACATAAACACATTTCATTACACCAAATACACAAAATAATGTTCTTTTTAGCAGCATCATATGACCCCTTTAATGTTGTTAAAAGTTGTAAACACATTTCATTACACCAAATACACAATATTTTTGAGGATTGTTTTATGGTTTTTTTTTTTTTTATTTGATTTTGATATTTTTTTAATTTGTTTTTTAATTAGTATTAATTTGTCTTTTGATCAATTTAAAGCATTCTCGCTTAATAAAAGTATTACTTTCAAAAAAATATATATCTTACAGACCTCAAACTTTTGAATTGTGTAATTGCTTCCCTTAATTTTTTTTTTGCATTTTCTAATGTAGTTATTTGTATATATTTTAGCTATGTATTTGTACATAACTATCTGTTTTTTTTTTTTTTCACTTCTTGTTTCTTATGTTGAGAAAATGTGGCTGAAATGTTTGCCCCTGTTTATGTGTATATCCAGGCTCTGATGTTCTGGGTGGTAGATAACTTCATAATGAAGAAGGGCAGAACAAAAGCCAAATTAGAGGAGAGGGAAGCAGAAGATGACCCTCGTGGCAGCAGCAAAGTGCGCTATAGACGGGCACTGTCGCATGATGACTCTGAATCAGAAGTAAGTTACTCTTACTGAATCAATTTGATGTAACAGCAAAAAGGGAGAATGATGATTCCTAGGGCTGTTAATTGAATAAAATTTAAATTGAACAAGAACTGCAAACAGTTATACGGGGCCAAGCTAGCTACGCAATCTGCCTGCCTGCCTGCCTTCCTGCCTGCATCTATCCATCCAATAGTTTGCTCTCTATCTATTTAATCATTCTTAGAAAGGCTAAGTGCCTGCAACAGAACCAACTTCATAATGCCAAAGTACCTCTTTGGGTCTGAAAATGTTCCACATGGGATTCGAACCAACGACCTGAAAGATTCAGTGCCTGATGCTTAGCAGAATGTGCCACTCAGTTGATGTACATTCATCAGGCATTCATCAGTGTGAGAATGAGCACACACACACACACACACACACAAACACAAATAAAAGCTATTCAATGTGATCAGAATGAGGAGAGTAATCAGATGAACTAAGCTAATTTTTTTTTTTTTTTAGAGGGTTGGGTTGTGATGTGTTTTGTTTTAGTGAATTTTTTTTTTGGTGGTGTGGTTGTGGAGTTGGTCCTAGAGACTTCAAAACTGGTCAAATCACTATTCATTACCATCTCTACAATTTTGCCACATTTCATCATTTTCTCATGTTCCTTTCATAGGGCTGCCATAGACTCCCTTATGGAAAGAAGTAAAAACTAATAACTTCAATAGGGGCTTGGCCCCTAATTAATTATATAATAGTTTGTGTTAAAATTTTTATTGGAAATTAGATTATTTGTATGTTTAAACCACAGAATAAAACATTTCCATAAAAGAAATTATAACCAATAACATAAATAACATTTAACAGTTCATGGAATGTATGAAACATTATCAAAACGATCTAAACATTGGAGATCTGAATCTAGACATAGACTTGCTATGGCAAGACATTTTTGCTGTTCCTTAAACACCCAATAAACATGACAGAATTCATATTTTGGGCTTTCCCTTGACCTAAAGTGTTATATTCAAAATCATCCCTCTACTCAAGTCCTAGATGGGACATCCTCTTTTTTTTCCCTAGTACATCTGCATGACCATTACAGGTGCATGAGAGTTCCTTTCCCAACGCTTCAGACCTGAAGTATGTGTAACCATGATAAGTCACAGTGAGTTTACATTCTAAAGAAGCAGGTGTGCCTTTGAAGGAACATGACACTATTTTTGAAAATAGGCTCATTTTCCAACTCCCCTAGAGTTAAACAGTTGAGTTTTATGGTTTTCGAATCCATTCAGCCGTTCTTCGGGTCTGGGGGTAGCACTTTCAGCTGCAGCTTAGCATAGATCATTAAATCTGATAAGACCGTTAGCAACTCGCTCAAAAATGACCAAAGAGTTTTGATATTTTTCCCATTTAAAACTTGACTCTTATGTAGTTACATCTTGTACTACGACTGGCGGAAAATGAAAAGTTGTGATTTTCTAGGCTGATATGTCTAGGAACTATACTCTCATTGTAGCGTAATAATCAAAGAACTTTGCTGCCGTACCATGGTTACCTAGCTGGGGACTATTTTCTGGTGCTGCGTAATATCATTGTGCCTGCTGCACCCATTGGTATGAGAGTATAGTTAATTTTCCATTGGTCTTATTACACAATGTAACTACAGAAGAGTCAAGTTTTAAATAGGAAATCGAGAAACTTTGGTCATTTTTGAGCAAGATGCTAACGGTCTTATCAGATTCAATGATCTATGCTAAGCTGCAGCTAAAAGTGCTACCGCCAGACCTGGAGATCAGCTGAATTAATTCGAAAATGGTAAAACTCAATTGTTTAACTCTAGGCGAGTTGGAAAATGAGCCTATTTCCAAAAAATAGTGTTCTTTTAAAAAAGGGCTGCACACCCTGTGCTAATTAACAAAACGTCCAGTAATGAACTTTGGGTACATTTGATTTTGAGTGATTTTTTTCTAAGGATGAATGAAACACGATAACATGCTACTAATATTTCTGTATTTTGATGATGTTTGACCCAGTAGCATCTCCTGAATACATATTTCCTTTCATCTTACTGCTTGGTTGTGTTAGCAGAGCTAGATTTGAGACAAGGCAAGTCATTTGAGCAGGGAACTTGACAGCAAGAACAGTCATCTCGAGTGTAGCATTTCCATCCAACCACTATCTGTGTCAAATATTAATTTGTTGACATCTGTCAGATGGTTTAGTCAAGAGATTATAGTCCATCTTTCTCACTGGTAAAGGGAAAAGCAGTTCAGTCAGAATGTAAAGAGAATGCCTACTTATTTAAGTATGCGAGGAGTTTAAAAAAAGATTAGTTACAGTCTTTCTCTTTGCCCTCTTCCTCCTGTGCTGGTCAGATTCTGTTCTCTGCAGATGATGAAATGGAGGATTCAGATGGTGACGACGATGTACGAAGACTCACAGGGCTCAAGCCTGTTAAGAAAAAGAAGCACCGTCTTGGTATTCCAGTTTGAATTCAAATCAATTTAGACTTGAGGCCTCCCTCATTCTCATGACCCCACCTCATTTACCTGAACATCGATCAGAAAGTGAGGGGCATGAAGGCTAACTCGTGCTCCAGTAGACAAACACTAGAGAAGCCTACGGACGTCACTAAAAGGTTTTTTGCTACCCTATGTCAAAGGGTTTTGGCTTAGAGGAGATGATCAGACCATAATATTTTCAGTCTGTCAAGGTTTTTTGTGCACATTCATAATTCTGTACTGTGGCTCCTTTGTCGTGCTTAAAGAACATGTGATTCTCCAGTGGATATACAACACAACTACATCTCCTCCTAGCATCTGCCCAGCCTTTGAACTGCACAAAGCAATTCAAAACCTTTTAAAAAGTGTCTACCTTACAAATAACATACTGATGTAACACTAAAATAAGTACCTTTAACCATATGCATGTGACTGATCACACTGACTTGGACAAACTGTTCAAGGTCACTCGAAGTTGGTTCCAAAGTTTGTGACTGTAGCTGCAGCAGAGTTTTGTGTGCGTGTCAGCTGTGAGGAAACTGTGCTGATAAATGTTATAGAATAACACTGGTCAGCAGTGTTATAAGCCAGCATTATAATACAGTTGGTACAGTCTGCTTTCAATGTGTGTTTTTAACCATTCGGCAGCAGACGATTTAAAATGGTACGTAAATCCAGGGATGGCTGTTTCAGACCCCTGACTGGGATTGTTTTATCTTACTGTTTGGCTTTTCAATGTGTATCTGCCTCAATTCAGTGTCACTGTGTTCTAACACTAATTTTTCCCGTTTTAATTGTTGTTTGTGTGGCCTCTTAAAAGCACAGTTCACTCAAAAATAAAAATTCAGTCATTTACTTCCCCTCATGTTTTTCCAAACCTGTATGATTTTCATTCTTCTGTAGAACATTATGAAGAACATCACGGTTCAAAAAAACATTGGACCCCTGACAAAGACAAAATATTTTTTTGTGTTTCACAGAAGAACAAGTCATACAGTTTTTGAACAACATGATTGGGAGTGCACAACATTTTTCATTTTTGGGTGAACTGTCTTTAAACTTTTTGTTTCAGTTTTGCTACTCATTGCAGGGTAGATGCTTTGGTGCGGATGCTTCTGTAACCTCTTGCACAGTTTGATGCTACGTTGCGGTATCTTGTATGCAGTATTACCTTCAAGTTTTCTCTGTTTTTAAGCATTACCCTTTGCCTCTATATAATATTTACCACTCGGACACTGTCAAACTCTAAACACTAAACCAGCAGGCCTTTCTTCCAAATGCTTTCACATCCACCCTCACACTTTTGTGCTCTATGGAGCATTTGAT
Organism: Cyprinus carpio; assembly: GCF_018340385.1. Lineage (NCBI taxonomy): Eukaryota > Metazoa > Chordata > Actinopteri > Cypriniformes > Cyprinidae > Cyprinus > Cyprinus carpio. Next base: position 11,114,987 of record NC_056582.1, on the reverse strand, counting down.
TTTATTCCAACACTAAGGCACAGATCCTTGGAGGGGGATGAATTTGCACCATGCATTCTCTGCAAAAATCATAAACTTGAGACTGCATATGTCAGATTATTCTTTGTAATCTTTATTCTGAAGATGGATGTAATGTGAATGGGAAGATGGCTGTAGGTTTAGAGTTGGAGTGAATGTAATTGGGCTACAGGATCAGTTGTCTTACTGCTAGTATTGTCAACCTGATATTTAATGGACCAAGTTTGTGCGTTTGTGTTTTACAGGGATGAATTGAAACCAGGCTTTCTGGTCAGGCCTGCTGGATTCAACAAGGTTACTGATAAGGATTTTGTCTAGGTGGAAATATAACTGCCTTTCCCTCTCCGGGTTTGATTCTGACTATTTTTACAGATCAGTCTTGGTAACAGTTGGTGGAGAATGAAACAAATTGGATGTGGAGGGGGATGTTAAGTACTAAACAATATTAGATGATTAAGATTTACTGACAAATTGTGAACTTATGTATGCTTTTTCAATAAACAGTGTAAAAATAGCTATTTGTGTGTTTTGTTATTTTATGATCTGTAACTTGTTTCACAGCATTTATATATTTTCATACACACACACACACACACACACACATCCATACATACAGTGGGGAAAATATTTATTTGATCCCGTGTTGATTTTGTAAGTTTGCCCACTTACTAAGAAATGAAGGGTCTAATTTTTATGGTTGGTTTATTTTAACATACAGAGACAGAATACCAACCAAAAAAAATCCAGAAAAAAACATTATATAAAGGTTAGAAATTCATTTGCATTTCAGTGAGTGAAATAAGTATTTGATTCCTAAGCAAAACATGACTTAGTACTTGGTGCAGAAACCCTTGTTGGCAAGCACAGAGGTAAGACATTTTTTTGTAGTTGGTCAACAGGTTTGCACACATTTCAGGAGTAATTTTGGTCCACTCCTCTTTACAGATCCTCTCTAAATCCTTAAGGTTTCTTGACTGTTATTTGGTAACTCGAAGTTTCAGCTCCATCCACAGATTTTTCTATAGGATTGAGGTCTGGAGACTGGCTACGCTACTCCATGACCTTAATGTGCTTCTTTTTGAGCCACTCCTTTATTGCGTTGGCGGTATGTTTCGGGTCATTGTCATGCTGCCTTGGCGGTCCATGACCCATCTTCAGTGTTCGGTCCGAGGGAAGGAGGTTCTCGTCCAAGATTTTACAGTACATGGCCCCGTCCATTTGCCCCTCAATGCGGTGAAGTCATCCTGTACCCTTAGCAGAAAAACAGCCCCAAAGCATAATGTTTCCACCTCCTTTCTTGACTGTAGGGATGGTGTTCTTGGGGTCATAGTAAGCATTACTCTCCCTGACATCCTTTGACTGCTCTTTGGTCTTGCCCATGGTGGTGGGAAAGGTTGGAATGGAAGATAAAGATTGTATGGACAGGTGTCTTATACACCTAATGAGCTGACATTAGGAGTAACTTCTTAAAGTGCCGGGACTAATCTATGTTCCACATGGGCACATAACCAGTCTGTGGGAGCCAGAATTCCTGCTGGTTGGTAGGGGATCAAATACTTATTACACTCACTGAAATGCAAATCAATTTCTAACCTTTATATAAAGTGCTTTTTTCTGGATTTTTTTGGTTGGTATTCTATGTCTAAATATTCTATGTTAAAATAAACCTACCATAAAAATTACAGACCCTTCATTTCTTTGTAAGTGGGAAAACTTGCAAAATCAGCAGGGGAGCAAATAAATATTTTATCACTTGCAAAAGAATGTTTCCTGACTAGAAATTGAGCCCAATCCATCACTGAGAGGGCTGAATCTTAACCACAAGAGAGTTATATCAACATTTACTCAGAATATTTCCAGCTGACAAACTGTGAACCCGAATAAATGTAAAATAATGTAAAACATTTAAAGTTTTAAATGTTTTAAATTTTTAGAACATTTAAAGTGGCATACAACAATTTCTGTATGCTATTATAATAAACAGAACAGTACTGTGCATTGCTGTGGACACTAATATAGTTACCGTTATAGTTCTTGATGTGAACTTTAGTCATATTCTTGATTTGACTTAATCATGAAAAGTGGGTGTTCGATACCAACATATTGCTGATTGTGAGTTTACAGATCAACACCCCAAATGAAGCATGGACAGACTTACTTTATGTCATCTTTTTTTATTCTATTAGGCATGTGGATGTCATCTGTTGGTTCTTCTGAGCTGTATGGCGACCCCTCTGGGGAATCCTCCATGTGTGGCCTTTTAATTGGTGTTAATGTAAATGAAGATTCAGATTTGACGGGAAAATCCTCATCGGAGCAGGACACACTAGCACAATGACTCACAAGAGGTCTCACTTGAATGGCTGTTATTAAAGCACACAAAAATGAAAATCAAACCGTTGAAGCAAAACAAATCTGTTAACTCACAAGTAAACTTTTAGCTAAAAATGCTACCTTTACTTCTCCGTTTTGGCTTTTTTTGGGTGCGTACTGCTTGGACTGCCACACTCTTCAGAACCGGAGCATTACATTGGCAGCCTACCTCTCGTGTCATTGGCTGTTGGTAAGCAGTAGATAAATAAAGCAATGTTAAACATTTTTTCTATAGCTCTTCTGTTGTTAGAAACAACAAAACTGAACCATGGACGTTTTGACTTTAGTTTTTTTTTTTTTTAATGTTACCTGTACAACCTGTAAAATCCTTAGCCATCTTCAAGAATCGGCTAAAAACATCTCTTCCATCTTTATTTGACCCTCTAACTCTAGCACTCTCTATTCTAATTCAATTCTTTAAAAAACTTGTCCCTTTTAGACTTGCACTCTATTCATTTGCTGCTTGTTTTCTAAAAAAAAAAAAAAAAAAAAACACTAAAACTAGCTTTCTAATCTTTTTGTATTTTGTTTTCTTTTCATTTATTATACAATAAAAAGCAAAAAGACCTCTAACACTAGCTTGTTTATTTTTTTTCTAATCTGTTTTCTTTTTATTTGTTATATAATTTTTTAAAAACTCTTGCTAAGTGTACTGCATTAAGCTTGTTATAGCACTTGTATATCATTGCTCTTTTGTTGATTTTGGTCGCTTCCCTTGTCGCTTTGGATAAAAGCGTCTGCGAAATGACTAAATGTAAATGTAAACCTGTTCGCAAAGACTACTGCACTGTTATTTGAACAAGCTACCACGTACATTCGATTTCAGATTTATCTACTTTTGTTTCTTCTATGAAGCATAGTAGAAAATATTTTAAGATTTTTTTATTTCATTTTGTCAATTAAATAGAACTTAATGGTAAAGAAAACTTGTTCTTCAAACATTCTTCTATTGTGTTCTACTGGAGAAAAAGCCATACATGCTTGGAAAGTTATGAGGTGAGTAAATAATGACAATTTAAATTTTTGCGGTGAACTGTCCCTTTAAATGCACAAAACTAACGTGGTTTGTGGTTGTACGTGTCAGTCAGGCTGGTCAAAGTGGGCGCCTGGGCGGTTCTTCGATAGAATAACCTGCTGCTATGTTAATCTGGCAGATGTAACGTTAACTACTTACCTTCACACTCGGTTCCGGACCAACGGTGTATATCGTCGGGATAGCCATGTCCATCAGACTAAGAAAGTCAGCGAAGCCCATTTCATATTGCTGTAAATTTGTGAAGCATTCTCGGGCAAAATGCTTCGCACACAAACGCGAGCTCTCCGATATTCCTCCTTCCTCAAAATGCAAAAATTCGAGCCAGCGGGCTCGCAACCACGGTAGTTTGGGAAAAGGGAACAATGTTTTGTGCGGATAACAACCCAGAACGCACCTTTTCACCATATCTGCAGCTTGCTATGCTCGGTAATCCGACTCTTCCGTGGCGTGAACAGGTTCTTTTTAGCTGTTTGTTTCAAAGAATCGGTTCAAAGCTCCGGTTCAAATGATTCCTGCGTCATGATGCCGCTACGTCACTCAACAGAAAGGTTGTTTCAGAGGCGGATAGTTTCAGTGTTGCCAATTTAGCAGTCTTGTCTCTAGATTTAGCGACTGAAAAATCATTACGGAAAATTCAGGTGAGTATAGTTTAAGTTTTTTTAATTTGGGGGTATTGTCTCTAGATTTAGCGACTGAAAAATCATTACGGAAAATTCAGAATGTGTAAGTGTTCAATAATTCAATACTGTATTTAAAAATACAGTTATTTATATTTTTATATTATGCATTTATATTATTTTACGAACAAATTAACATATATAAAATATATATATATATATATATATATATTATTTTTTTTTTTGCTGAGATTTGATGCAGTGACAATTTTGCGTCGTAAATACATGATGATGTCATCACACAAAGACATCACAATGCAACTTTTAGCAACAAATCGACCTTCCTTTAGCAACTTCCCATGAAAATTAGTTGGCAACACTGGAGAGTTTAGTGGTTACTTTTTTTTTTTGAAAGGTTTTAATGTAATGCCCCAGAAGTTTCTGAAGACAACAATACTTACTCGTGTGGGAGGGGAAGTGCCTACAGTGTACAGAGTTGGAACGGCCGTGTCTGCTAGTGTAAGGTAGCACGTTATCCCTGCAGTAACCATCCCCAAATTAGTGAAGGATGCATCAGAGAAATGCCTGTCACAAAGTCGCGTGCTGGTGCAAATAGCCCCCTCTTCGAAATGTGTAAACTCCAATCACTTCGTAACCAGTTTGTGGTTGGGAAACAAAATAACGTATGAGCATTAGAACACGGAACCATGATTAGAGAAGAGAAATCATTTTGTGGGAGGGACATTATCATCTTAGAGAACATCTGATTGGACAAAAACCTGTGTAGTGCTGGGTGACTCATCAATATTTTGTTCTGTTTTTGTGTGTGTATCTTTAAATGCAAATGAGCTGCTGCTCCCAGCCACCCTTTCCAGCAGAGAGCTGTGCGTTTACAGCAAGTGCTTCTGATGGACAGATACTTACTTTAGCAGGATGTGAAGTCAGATCACGGGCAGTTGGTATTGATCCACCCTTGATTAAAAGCTTTGATGCGAATCCTGCATTGTATTGACCCTCGTTTACAAAGCAGTCTGATGTAAAATGGTTAGCACAAACATACAAGTATTTGCCTACTTTTTTGAGCATACTCCCTTCAAAAATAAAATGAAGCCACGTCTTCAGTTTGCCGGGAGTAAATGAACACTCTTATGTTCATTGTTACAGCTAACCACGAAACATTTCAATAGTTTACCACATAGCTGAGACATTCTTGAGTTACAACCAGCTGCTTAGACGAGAATATATAACTCGGACTGTGTTCATCTCACTCGGGGGAGGAGCTAAGCTAATAGGGCAGATGTCGTCACCAGTCGTGGGCGGCGCTTATGCCAATGTGACACAACACTGGGTTGCAGACACAAACAGCTCATTGGGAGACATGGAGAGAAGAAAAAAATTGTGGATTTTTTTCATTAAAGGGTGGTTGTGTACACACTGCAGACAAAAATATGATCATTATAAAAGTGCGTTTTGCATAAAAGGTTCCCGTTTTAATATTTGAAATCAGTAGCTTCAGCAGTCTTTTTTCACACCTCCAATTTGAAAAGAGTTTCAATAGGGGGCGTTGTCAAATGAGATAAAGTGAGAGTAGAGCATGGAAAGAGGGAAGAGTTTGCATAAAAAGGGGAGTTTCATTAAGCATATAAAGACAGCTAATTTGCACACTGGCAATGAAACCACACACACAGACACACACAGAAAGAGAGACAGATAAATAGTGATGCAGTTCTGAGAGCTGTGTGGAAGTTGAGGACTTCTCCTCACCAGAATATTGAATCGCACTGTAATCAGACAGATGCCTTGTCAGTTCGAACCTTTGGACCCTCACATGCATGCAGGAGAAAGGGAAGAGGAACCTGATAAAGCACAGATAGAAGTCTTGCACTCTTAGCTTTTTGTACTGAATATATTTATAAAAAGTACTATAGCACTATGTCTAATTGAAAGTTTATTTTACATGTAAATGCTGGAATAGTAAATAAAACAAAACATTATTTTACTCATGTAATTCTGTCCCCTGTTGCAAAGTATGATAATGCATGTGGTAATGCTTCAGACTCCATCCCGGGGAGAATGTATGTTGTAAAGAAATAACACAAGTAATTACATGTATTTTTCTTTTAGAAATGAGTATTGTGGTACTCTTTTCGCCATAAGTAGATTTGGAACAAATATACTTCTTTATGAATTAACTGGGATTGGAACAAATATACTTCTTTATGAATTAACTGGGAAAAGTAAGTTAGTGTTTTTTGTATAAAATTGTATGTTTTTAGTTGTTTTATTTTTTTTATTACTTATTAACATTAGCAGACAGCATATCAGCTTCAAGTGAATAGGAATACACTAACATTGAGTAAAAGCAAGAAATAAATAATTCAATTTAATGAGGTCTATATAAAACTATAATAATAACTAGATAAGTAAAGTTTGTGAAGAAGCTTTGTAGTGGACTTGAGAAAGCCTATACTGAAAGTTTGAAGCAGTTGTAAAAGCTTGTGGTTTCATTGCTAACACAATTTGACTTGCTGCTAGCATTTTTTTAACATGATTAGCATGTTGTTAACATGTTTTAGTAAGTTTAGCATGTTGCTAACATGTTTTAGCACATTGTTAGCATGGTTTAGCATTTTGCTAACATGATTTAGCACATTGTTAGGATGATTTTATTGTATTTTGGATCAAATAAATGCAGCCTTGCTGAGCATAAGAGACTTCTTTTTTAATATCATTAAAAATCTTACCAGCCCCAAATGTTGACAATGACTGACATGAAAACTGTTTCTGAATATCTATTTTTATTGGTGCACGCATGATGATGGTCCCTGCTCATTCACAAAGGCTGACTCACCACCCCAGAAAAGTGTTTAGTGATTGGGTTATATAATCTGTGTGCATGTTAACATCTCCATTATTACACACATTTGTCACAACTAAGAAGGTTTGTTTTTTAATTCCATTTATTATTCAGCTTTATGGTGAATTATATCAGTTATTGCTGTAAAACAAATCTGTCTTATAAGGTTGAGAGTATCAGATATGTCAAAAATCACTAAGTTTTTCACAATTTTGGCATGTAGCAACAAAACATATTCTTTAATCTACTCGTCACTGATCCGTGAGGAGGGATGTGAGTGTGTTGTGTCTGTAATGTTTTCAGCTGTTCATAGTAGTCATGCTCAGAAAGAGGCTTTCTGACACTGACTGCAGAGCTAATAATATATAATGAGAAGAGAGGGGGCGGGTTACACTGAGCTGGTAACAAGGGTATAAAAGAGCCAGGGCGAAAAGACGACAAAGTACGCAACACGCCAACTTGTTCAGAAACCAGACTGCAAACATACAGAATGTCTCAGGTATGTAAATATATCAATTCAATGTGCTGATTAGAAATACAAAAGTATGTGGAATGATTTAAGTACTAACTACTATAGGCATTTCTCTTTTGAAATGATACTTCCATCAGCCAGAGGTTAAGAAGAAGAAGAGGCCAGTTGTGAAGGAGGAGGACCTGAAAGGAGCCCGCAGTAAACTGGGGCTAAAGGGAGAGGTCAAGAGCAAAACATATGAGGTCATGGTTGAGTGTGGTAAGTTTGCCATGTTTGGAACGTAAATCAGAGATCTATTAGCTATTATAGTTTAGATTTGAACAGAGACGGTCTTTTTAAAAATACTTTTTTACAATTTTTCCATGTCAAGATTTCAGAAAGTTGCTGTGGTATATTGTTGAAAAACTGCATTGTATTATTGTAGAATATAATAACTTTTTAAGACCAAGTAAAGAAAATTTAAGCAATAAAAGTCAATATAGTACATCAATATGTTCTGTAAATGTAACTAAGCAGCAGATAATATTAGCTTATAGTGAATTGTATTAGCAACATAACAGATTTCCATAAATAAAATAGAATATTGAAATAACTTTAACTGTACCTTCTGATTACCCTGCAAGAAGCGATGTTTCTTCTCAGGATGTTTCCATTGCAAAAAGTTTGAAGATTCACGGCAAATATACACCGAAACGCAAAATAACAGTCAAGACAGAAAAAGTCTTGTTTTCTGAGAAACTGATCAAAATGAAGTGAGTTTGTGATTCAAACAAGAGCAAATATCTGCATTTGGTTCAGAAAAATACAGTTAGTTTTCATACTTCACTAACAGATATTTGTTCTTGATTTAGGTATACCTTTTTAAGGCCCTAACATGTGGTGGGGTGAATTAAGACTTTTTGAGTCGTGCATAAACCCTGAAATCAATCTGTTGTTTTTGTCTGTTGTGTAGAGCGCATGGGGAAGGTGGCGCCGTCTGTTTTCAGTGGAGTACGATCTGGAAGCGAGACAGTGCTCGAGAAACCCAAGCCTCCATCAGGAAGCGTGTTTGGCAAATGAGTGCAGAATGCATGAATGAACTCTGGGTTTGAAATGTTTGTGAGCACACAGAGTACACTTTTGGCATCCACATCATGAATTAAGACTGTAATGTGGATAATTATGTTACATATTTGTAAGTATTAGTGTGTGTTTTTTATACTGTTTGCTGATGCCATGTTTATCACGTTGTACCTAAAAATCCTTCTGTGCCAATTTCTAGTCTCATGTTTTCTACATGCAAAATTAGCTAAAAGTATCTCCCAAGTCACCAAGTATGATTTCTGTGTCACGCTGCATACAAACAAGTCTTATTTCAAACCATGTGAGCAAATATTACATCACACAATGTTGATTTAATGAAATTGCTGCCTGTGCAAATTTGAGGAAGGAGGGTGGAGTACAAATGAAAATAGATGCTCATTAAAGGATGTAGTCTAAGATTTCATTTTCAAGTTTTGGTTGATATTCTATATGGACGACTGTTCAGTACATCCATGAGAAATTTTAACATCATACTCAAATAAAGCAACTCCCACATCTGCATGGTGCTATGTCTGATATTTTACCATCAGCTGACAAAGTGACAAAACATCCTGAAAGAAAAGAAGTCCAGCTGTAAATTAATTTATTCAACATTTTGTTATGACCCGGATGAGTAAAAATATTGTGTAATCTTTGTAATTTGCCCTGCGGTTACATGCACAAGGTTTAACGTACCTTTGTTTTAATATCAGGACTGCAAACTTTGTCACACTTTCACTGTTATACAACTATAAAAATCAATAAATTACTAAATCAGTAAGTGACCAAAATTATATTGTTCCAAAAATCAACAATAAAAATAAAAATAAATAAAAGATACAAAAAATGCTAAACAGTCCGAATGTGCCAAACCACATAAACACAAAATCAGGCTTGACTAAGCAAGAATGAAACTGTTTGTAACCTAACAGCAAATACATACGGTAATATATTTATCTGCAGTACAGTTTTATAACAAAATTGCCCGGTTATAAATAAAAACATCTGTCCCAAGATAAAATCATTTCTAAAAAGATAAACTAGATTATATTGCTTATTCCAAAAATGTTTTACAAATTACCTTTCAAATAGGATAAAGATGCTACTTACATATTAATATGAAGAAGTATATCAAAAACCCTGCATACTTTAAAGAACTGAACATCCTACCTTTCTGCCTAAATATAGATTTCAGCTCCAATTAAATAGCATGCTTATGCCAAAATCTGGTTTTACAAATGATTTTAGCTCTGTATCAAAAAGGGAACTTTACTAAATAAACATTCCTAAACCAAAAGAGACTGTTGATGGGAGATGCATGAGCAAACTTTAAACCTGTGATCTGCTAAGTGAAGGCACAAAATTGCTGCACTCTTGGTGCATTTGAACTGTTCTGAATCACAATTATTCAATCACGCAACTTTGCATTTTTAAAACCGTGTGTTTATTCATTTAGTTTTAAAAAATAAAAAATAAAACTAAAAAGGACTATTTCATTGTCGCTATAAGAAACAGTACGGAAGCACTGAGAGTCTTTGAGCATTTCTAGCTCTTCAAGTATGTTCGTTCTGTTCATACACCAGGGGACTGTGCCTCTTTGAGGACATGGGGCCAGAGACGAAGAGGTCCAGAGTGTTACGGTTCCTCGGCCCATTTGATCAAACTCCAGATGCCTCCTCTTCAACGAATCCATCTTTTCCTTCATTCAGCAACAACTGCCGTGAAGTCCAAACAGCAGCAAATGGTTTCGAGTGAGAAGAGTGAAGCGATGAACACAGGAAATGAATCAAGTTAGAGATGCGAGACAACAGTAGAAGAGACAGAGAAATTAAAGAAACAGCTTGAAGTTAGGAGGGAAAGGAGCAGTTACTATGGTATTAAAAACGAGGAGAAACATCTCCATCCAGTGCATGTTAAAACCACTCCAGTCAATTCAATGCAATGCAACACTCAGGAAATTGCATAAATGTATATCCTAACAATAATTACGAGAACAACACGACTTGCATCATTTCCAACAACAAATAAAAGGAAACTCAGCGATACAATTTATGTCGACAGAAAAGGATCAAAATGTAAACAAATTCACTCCTTCTGTTAAAGAAACAAGAAAAAGAGGTTGTAGGATTTGTCCGTGTCCTCCACTCTTTCGCCTTGTGTCCCTTCATACTAAGTGCAACTGAGGCAGTGTTAGTCTCCATATTTGAATCAAAGTTCCCGCCCTCCAGTCCCTTCATGTAACGACAACCGCAGCGCCCCCTGCAGGTCATCTGGGGTGCAGCAGAAACCGGTCCAGGTACTGCGACATGGCTTCCCAATTCCGCCACAGAAAAGCCAAGATTATAACAAGGAGCAATGTGGAAAGCGTACGACTACGCGTTTTCATCAGCGGAACTACACAGTTTGCGACCGTTGAGACGAACACTAGAAGTACCGCCATTACGGCCAGCAGCACGTTGATGAGTTTGCCGAGTAAAGTGCGTGCTGTGGCGTTTTCCAAACCTTCCAACTGAACCACTTGTTGTTGCTGCTGTTGAAGCTCCATCTTAGAGATGCGTGTTTGACAGGCCTCCAGCGCCTCCTACAGGAAGGGGACGAGAAAGGTGTTATGAGTACAGCTGCCTTGTCACAATCTCTGACCAACACCACACCTGAAATCATTTATTTCAAATGGAGACTAGTACGGGAGCAGCATGGAGTTATGATCATGTGTACACAAAGGTTTCGGATCTAATTTGAGCTTCCGTTGAAGCTTTTGTGATGTATTCTAATCAAAACTAGTTTTCTACTAAAACTGCAGTTAAGAATCATTATGTTCGGAATAAATATTTTATAATTGTTAAATAATTGTTTGCGCTGATTAGCCCAAGAAAACCTGCATTTTTTTCCCTGATGTATTTGTGGTTATTTGTTTTGTATGGACATATTTATACATTATATTTATTCATTTGACCATAATAAATAAGCAAAGAGGGTAACAGCTGCCACTGACAGCTAAACTATCCCTTTAAGAGAGAGATAACATATAGTAAATGCAGCTGATACACAACTTCCATTCTAGTTAATGTAAGTCTTAAATGCTATTAAAGTGTAACAGAGCAGAACATGTACATTTTAGCTGCATCATATTAAGAATAAGCCCTCAAAGTGGACTGTGAGTGAGTTGCATATGGATTTCATTAGGAAAACTAAATTAGAAGACTAAATGTTGTCTGTCAAATCGATACAAAATAGCTTTATGATAACAGCTAATGTTCTTTCCCATCAGAAAACTCAGCATTAACATTCTCCTGTTTCACTTAGAAGTTCATACCCGAACTAAGACTGGGTTTAAAAAAATCTTAAAAATATCTTTGAATAATAAATTTTTTAAGACTGGTTCAAGATTTTTTTTAATTTTTTTATTCATCAATAAAAAACCTAGAGTCCTAGAGTCCCAAAATATGCTTCAGAGATAATGGACTCTAGCATAATAAATAATTGACAGTAGGTATAGATAATGTGATCCCAAATAAACAAATAAAAATGTGAAAATGATAAATGTGCTTAAAACCACTAGAACTAAAATTAAAATGAAAACTGAAAATATAAAAATGAAAGCGAATTCAAATGATTTATAATATACTATATAAATATTAACAAAATAACACTAATGTTGGACATGTACCTGTATGTCTCTGGCTCGTTCATAAGACTGGTAAGCAATTTTCTCCTCCATGCTGGCCAGCTCCTGCTTCAAGTTGAGAATCTCATTTTGATGCAGCTCTGTTAAATCATTCAACTGCTCCTCTAGACGTTCACACCTAACACATACAAAATGAGATAATACAACAAAATACAAAATGGGCCAGACAACTAGAACATCATCATCCTCTCCAGCGCTTTCTCAACATGCATGCCGTTTTGACTGTGAAACGTTCAATCTCTCCGCAAACCTACACAGACCACATAGCAGTGCCAGCAGAATCCGTTTCTATAGTTACATGTACCTGTATCTCTCCTCTTGCAGGGCCTGCATGATTTCTGTGTAGTCTCTCTGATAGTGGCTCTTAAGGTTTTCAAACGATTCTTCTAGTCGACTCTGGTTGTCCTTCAGTTCCTGGATCTCATGCAGCAGTGCATCAAAGCCAGAGCTCTGGGCATGATCCAGTGTATTACCCTTTGAGCTCGGAGGGCCTCCAGGAGCCCCCGTGGTGCTATTTGCTCCTGCTGACCCTGACGTAGCGCTGGAGCAGTCGTCCTCACTGCCATACTTTGGGCTGGACTGCAGCTGCCCAGGTCCTAGGGTCCTAGTGCCTGCTGTCCCTGCACTTGTTACAGGCTCGTCTCCTTGTTGTTCATCCAGAGAGTCTTTTAGGGCAGAGATGTTGTCTGCACTTCCAAACTTGTTGCGGATGAGAGAGGCAAACTCACGAGGTTTGGACACAACTGCTCCTGCGGCAGAGTGAGTTGCTTGAGAGATACTTGAGAGTCCACCAGTAACCTGAGAGAGAAAAATTATTTAGTCAAATACATTTATGAGTGACACCGAGCTGTGAGCCTCTGATCGGGATGGGTTTTGTGGGTGGATGATATGAAAATCACTGTCCTACCCATGCACCATTTTAAGGCACCATAGGCACGCTTCCAAAACACAGGCTGTTCTGAAAAGTAGGCAGCAACATTCCAAAAGGCAAAACTGAATTCTTCTCATAGAAGGCAATGCCAGAATGTGCTGCGACAAGCTCAGATAAAAAAAAATGAATTGAAGATGGTGGACCATTAATAGTCATTCAATATTAAAAAGTATCAATAAAAATTCCATCCTTTTTCCAAACTGCTCGCCCTACAGTATGTAGCGTCACAGGGATGTTGGCGTTTAGCATCTCAGGCCATAGACATAGACAATAACAAATGTTCTAAATAATAAAAAAGGTTCAATCTAATTACAAATGTAAACATTTGCCAAATATTTGTGTGTGCTAGGCATGTTTTAAAGTTATAAGAGTAATATGTAGTTGGATCAGCAATTAGCTAAAAGAGTGTATTTAAGTGAAGATTTGTGTGGCTTTTACTAGGGCTGCATGATATTGAAGAAAAATGCGATAACTCGTGAAAAATTATTTGAATTAATATTTAAAATTCAATATTTTGAATTGAAAATGAAGCAACATGCATGTTTCACATTCTTTTTTACTATGAGATCATCAAGATGGCATGTTGATCTCCCTGCATATGCCATCAGAGGATACACACGTCACACACACGCCCAACTACCAGTAACATGCCCAATCTCTGCTATCTGCAGTGAACTTTTGTGACTTATTGAACTATTAAACTCATTCAGTTATGGCAAGCCTTTGCAATCTGCATGTTGTAATTTCTACATATATAAAATTGCGAATTTATCTGGTAGGCCTAGCATGTGTTGTTGCTGTGTAAAGCATTTAAAATTATGCTCTATTTACGTTTGGATACTACGAGCTTCTCAAATCTGAACAGATTTTAAAACACTAGGCAGCATACACTTGCAGACTTTGTGAATGGTTACAGAGGAAAACTGTTCATGATTCACTAAACCACTGAGGATCACACACTACCAGACTTTTTTAAATCATTCCAAATACAACAAACTCACACAGAAAAAAAGCCTTGTTTCTAGGAAACAAATAAAAACAATAAGTGTTCTGAAATCAGAATATCAAACATGTTTGATTTAACCTGGATGGAATCAGAGTCTGAAGCTAAAAAAACTGGAGTCTGTGTCCATAATACACTACACAATTGCAAAATTTACAAAATGGGTCTAAAATTTGGGCAAAAGTCGTGTAGTGCATTCCAGCCTTTAGTATGCAGTAGGCAGTAAGGAAGCTCCTTATGTTTGGGAAGAGATTCTTGTGGTTCCATCATTTAAAATCTACATTTAATTACGTTCTTTCAATCACTGTAAAGATCTAAACCTGGCTTGCTGTTAGAGTACATGACTGGTCTAAGCTGCATGAGTCATATGATTAACGTAAAAAGTCCAGTTTGATCCCCTTAAATAAATGAAAACATTTCAGATCAGCACGCATCTACTCCAACCATTCCTAAACACAACCTTCAACATACCACACTGTAAAGAAAGTCTTTACCTTGGCACCCACATCCTTCAGACCCTGGTGCATGTCTCGCAGGACATCTTTGGGTTGCCGTGGTATTCCGTTGTGCTCCACCTCTCTGAGCTTGCGGTGGTAATGCTCTAGCTTCCTCTGCAGCTGCTGGATGGTCTGCGCAGACTTCTGGTTTTTCTTCTCAAACACTTGCTTGATGCGAGCGCTCTGCTGTTTGTCTGCATTGTTGGCCAGCTTCAGGTACTCGGCTACATTGTCATCTCTTGCCGTTTGTTCGATTTTGATCTGCTCTGTGAGTTTGAGGATCTTCTGCTGCAGCTGAGCGATGGCCTGCTTGGTGCGCTGAGGGTCTGGAGTTCCATCCACTGAATCCACACCGTACTGACCGCCGTCTGAACTGGTTGACAGAGCATTGGGAGACACGGCAGGGCCCAACACCTCCAAACGATCTTGCTGCGAAGGGAAGAATGAGATTTAATGCTGTGCAAATAAAAGTATGTATTTAGAGTTCATGTTACTGCATTGATCATTTAGAGCTGGCCCATGATGACTTTTGATTTGGCTCATCATGCCTCATCCCAAGAGGGCAGAAAAATAGGAAAAACCTTGCCAATGGAGCAAATCTTCATTTTGAGAATTTAGATCCTTGTGTCAGTATTTTTTATTTACAGATCTACATCTTTTCTAAGAATGCACAATATTAGTGTTTTATTAGTTATCGATATTACAGATTTTTGTCATTTATTAAGTATCATCCATTATTAGATTTTTTTTCATACTCATTCCCCCATTTTTTAAAATGAAATTTATTTGGTTTATGGATTTTTTAACTATTTGTGCTTTTAATGAGTGATTGGTTTATTGCTATTGTATTTAACCTTTAAAAAAAAAAACTAGATTTTTTTTATACTGTACCTTATAATGATTTAATGCTTAATTTGACCAGTAGCATTTAAAATGACTGATTTTAGTTTTTAATGCTTTCTAATACAAACAAAACATGAATATAATTATTAATCAGAATTTTAACATCGATGCATCCCTAATCATTTACTATGGTTCACCAAATAAAGGAGGTAGTAATCAAAATAAGCGCATTTCTGGTACTGGACAAAAGTTGCAAAAAGTTTCATTCAATTCAGTTAAGATATTGCTGTGCACTACAATATATTGAACTGTGATGGTGACCTAGCCCTAGAGAGGTAATAAATAAAATATTTTCTTAAACTTGAGAAAAATAATAGATCTTGCCCTCCCATTTTCCTATAACAATCAAAAGAATAGATTAATTAATTACCATTAATGGTGGTTCACTTTCAGTGCAGTCCATCTTGAAAAACCTGCCACGTTTGAACTAAGTGAGAGACTACACCGGTTTCAGGTGACGTTGACAGTTTGGACCTCTGTACTATGACATAGCCCTCAAAGTTCTCAGATAATGCAGGACATTCACTGATAAAAAAAACAAAGACACACTGCACCACTTCAATTGAAGACGATGACAAGGGAACCAACATTAAGGAAAAAAATAAGTTTTTTTTTTTTACATTCTTTCTCTTTTTTGTATGATTAACATACTGTGTATAAGTAAGATTTGGTCATGTTAAATCTTTAGTACAACCCTGCAATGAAATGAACTCTGTCCCTCCACCCATTGACAGACTAGTCGAAACCAGATTATCAGTGATATGGCCTTCACTGATCGTAGATAAACAGCTACAGATGATCTAAGCATCCATTAAATTCATTATAAACTGGCTAAAAGCCCCACCAGCACTGTTCAATCATGAAAAAATGTATTATTATTGCCAATTAGACCAGGTGTTTACTGCCAATAAGTTCCCCTACTGCAACTTGACACATGGTTAGAATTCCCAGCTACTGTATGTGGACACGCACAGGAAAACTAGGTGAACTGATCACATGGCTGACTGCCCATTTTGATAAAACCCAGAAGATGCCTTTAGACATTACAGCTGACTTTTGATGCCTTTTCCACATCTAACTTGTCAAGAGAAGATTTTCTCCCCGTTTTACTGAGAATCACAGTTCTATCTGATTAGCAAAGGTGTTAAAGCCTCTTACAGAGCTGAGCTAACTCTGTGACCAAATACATTGACCTCAAGTTTCACTGACAACAAAATTAAGCTGTAAAAACTAAACTGTAATCACAGATATGGACTAACAGATGGAAAACTGCAGTATTTTTCAACTTAAACACAAAAAAACAGCACACCATACCCAGCAAATCAACGGAAACTCCATTTACTGAGCTAGCCAGGCTGAAACAGTGGTCTGAAATAAATGACAGACTCAGACAGAGCTTATGTTTGGACACTCCCTTGAGAGAGGAACGTTCTGGATGGTGCCCCTAAGTTCTCCAACAACAGGTGAGTCGAATCACTTTGGCAGTCACCCAGACCCTTTAGTGTATCTGGTAGAAATGCTTAGCTGTTGAAAAAGGCATGCTTAAAAGCATAGTACTATGAACTGTAAGCATAATTACCCTGGAGAGACTTACTAATACAGTAGTCTTGGTTAAAATTTCTTCTGGGAAAATAATTTTGAATGCTATTTTGAGTGAGCAGCAGGAAAAAACATCTAGTAATGGACAAAGGCTATGCAGAAGTGTAACTGGTTTTGCAACTATCTGAACTGCAGTTCTAAATAAAGTTGCTGCACCTGCTGTCATGCAAGATCAAACTTAACCATGACTCTATCCTTGAGGACTAATGAAAGCAAACAGCTACCCCACTCCCACATCCTGGTTAGAAAAAAAGCAAGGCAATGGTTTCGACATTAAACTCAATGCTACCTACAGAAGTGCTCTGAACTGAAGTGCATCCAAAGACTTGGCTAAATATAGCAGGGCTTAAGAACATAGTGACCTGCTACACAAGCTACCTGACCTGTGAATGCTGTCAACTCGTCCATCCATCCTGGAAGTTTCTTTCAGACAGATTACCACCTGCCTAGATCGCTGTTATATTCAAATCTACCTTCCCATCCCTTTCAGACAACCTACTACTATCACCTCCTATTGAACACTGGCAAAATGATTACTAGTATGTGCAAGGCATACTGGAATATTTTGTAAAACTCAACATCAAGGATTTATTTTTCTGTATGCTCGGTCGGGCCAATAGTTCAGGACTGCATTTCCCGAAATCACTGAAAGCCTGTAGACTGATTTTATATTATTATTTTTATATTTACATTTATAATTGTAAAATTCCTCATTTAAAATGTAAGATGTTTATGTTGTTTATTATGTATTTAAGATGGTTTAATAGCATCATATTTTTTTTCACAAATTAATATAATTTAAGTTTTATTTTATGTTTATATTTTAAAAAATGGGAAGGAAAAAATCTATTTTTTTTTTTTTTTACTGCCCAACATCACTAAATGTTAGTTTAAAACTTGTCTGTCCATGAAACCTTGGGAAATGGTAGCTTGGCTACCAACAACAACCACCAGAGAGTAATCGTTGAAGAAATCACCTTGACAAACCTGTGCCATTCATGTGGCACTTACCCGATCAGCCTCCTCAGTGGAGTGGTACCCAGAGGTCAGCAACATGTCCGAAAAAGCTGGGCTGCTGGGCGTATCAGTGGTGGAGGAGGAGCGTGGCCGTCCCACCTGCAGCAAGGTCTCCTGAGTACTGCGCCTGTGGATCTGGGGGCTGCCTTTCTGGGGGGCCTCCCCTCCCCCCCCTGCCTTGCTGCGGCGGCTCTGCAGGCTGGTCCCTCTCTTCATCATGGGGGGGCCTCGAATTTGCTGCAGCACGCGGCTCAAAGCTGCAGGGGGAGCGGAAGTGTGGGGTTCAGAGTTAGGGGCTGCAACCATCACGGCAGGCACTTCCCCCAACTCTGGCCCAGCTTCTGGGGGCTCAGGGATGGGGCCTGTGGAGGAAGAGGCGAAGTCGTGCGGCGAGACGGACGAGCGTCTGCGCTGAGGTTGGAAGAAGTGCTTCAGGCCGTGGCCCAGTGCGCCCATGTTCTCCAAGGCATTGTGAGTAATTTTTGACAGACCATGATCAGGCTCGGACACCCTCCTGCTCGCCTCCCGCTCTGCTCGACCCCCAGAGTCTGGCTCCTCCGCTCCAGGCTGCTCGCTACCACCCTGGTCCATCAGGAGGTGCCAGTCTCACTCAGAGGGTCAGCACAGGGGTGGGGTCTAGCTAAGCCCCGCCTCCACCAGCCCTCTGATAGGCAGTTTCAAAAGCCAGGAAGCAGAGGGTGGCAGCAGTCAGGTGGACTCTGAGAGCGTACATGCATCTGTGGTTTGGCGCAAAGTCATGCTTGTCTACCACAGAAGGAAAATAAAATGGATTATGTCATGCAGCTGTGAGCGATGGAACACAAGCAACAACTACATGAACTCAAATCACAACAGCACCGCATTGGTTGGCTCAGAAACAAAAAGATGCAGCTGACATTTTTTCAGCTTAGTCCTGTTGCATGGATTGCATTTTCCTTAACAATCATGTCTTGCCAATATACTAATGAGAGTGAAGGCAGAGGTCATGGATTAAATAAGCCACACCTTGAAGGTTCTGAGCCAACCAACTAAAACTACATTAGCAATATCACTACTGACAGACCACTAGCAGTCTACAGCCATGGGTGTTGCCAAGCGAATGAGGTATGACAGAACTACAAAGAAAACGTGGGTGCCAATTTCTCAAATGCTTGAAGGGTCTCTGGGTCAAATGATGTTAGATCACTTCTTTAGCAACACACAGTATTTTACACAATTTCAGCCCCTTTAATGGAAATCATTGCAAAAATTTCTTAAATCATAATTAAAATCCTTTGTGGATAAGGTCAGAAGCATGAACGCTATGTAGGGCTGCACGATTTGAGAGAAAAAAATTCTGGCTGCGAATAAAAATCCAAGTCAGCTGTACTTGTTAGTAGGATTGTACAATTTGGCTTAAATGTAGTGATTATTCATTAATATGGCCATAAAATAATAATTATTATCATTGTTATTATTATTATTACTTCCCAAGAATTATATAAAAATTACTAAATAGAAACTAAATAAGAAATAGGCTATTCCTTTTAAATACTTCGCTGTAAAATAAAAAATAGTATTAAAGAAAAAATATATAATAGAATTCTACTTTACATTACAACTATAAAATTACAATACTTATATTTATGGCTGTCTTCTAAATTTTTAGTTGTTAAACTATCAAACTTCTGTTTTGCTGGCAAGTGCTTCTCATTACCAGTATGGCAAGATGGTTGGAGCATGTTACAAAATGCAAGTTAAAGCAACCCAGAGCAGATGCACAGATGGAGTTTGTGTGGAGCTGCATTTACCAAAACGTGCTGGGACGCTGCAAACACCACTGGAAAATGAAATGCTACCATGATTCACTCTAAAACACGCAGTGCATATTTTTATTCAAATAAATTTGTAATCTGATCGTGTCTGTAGCTCTCTCCCTGGAGCTTACATTCCGCCTTACACTCGAACACCTTGTCGTGAACGCACCTGCTTGAGCAACTGGAAGCTGGAGATTACAGTTTATAAATTATTAAAAATCTATATTTTTCTTACACTAACGAATCGTTTCGCTTCAAAAGGCCTTAATTAACACCCCGGAGCCATGTCATCGCTCTAAGCCATAAAGGTTTTATTTCACTTAATCGTGCAGCCCTAATGTAAAGCTAAGGTGAGTAGAGGTGATGAGTTATGGGTTTGACGTTGTTAAACACAAAAGTGAAATTAGGCGAGGTGACAAACCCTCAGTGGAGACGAGGCAATACTACAACCCCGGGTGTCCTAGCAACTAATCATTTGTCCATCAAGCACAACCCATCTAAAACTTAGTTTAGCTTATTTTTTTTCGGACATGCTCGAATTAGTTTAGATTGACACAGAACTATATTCACATTGGATCACAATCTCGAAAGACTAATATGACAAAGTAACATAATGACAAAAAGTAAATCATGTCTCCTACCATTAGTCCAGCCTGGCCTCCACTGGCTCACAGTTCAGGATTGGCTGCGGAGAAAAATGGTTGTCAGATGGGACTCAACTTATTATAACACACAAATTATACATGAAAGTCATTCACTTCAAAGGTACAGATTAACACAATGACAACAGGGTGTGCTCATGTTTAGTTTATAATGCATGATTTTGGCAGCCATGGTCATGTCATTTCGGGCAACATTTACATTACATTTTTGATAATATCATTAGATGTGGCAGTGCTACAGGAGTAAATAACTTTTTATTTAATTTTCTTGATCAAATTTGCCCCACTAATTTTGTAAACTGCCATGGACAAACAAACATGGCGAACGTTGCATAAAAACATTAGAAAAGTCTAAAATTAACATTTATAAAACAAAGACAAAGCTTCAGGTGTGTTGAATTGAGGTGTGTTGATTTGTTGGTGGAGGTCAGGCTTAAGATGGGCCTAAGAAAGAGAGAATAACAGCCAGCTGTAATCCTCTTTATTCAGCTTACTTCAGCACACATGAACCCTCTTACTGCACTACCACAGCACGCCATAATAATTTTAACAGTTACCGTCCAGTTCTACATCAGCCTTTGTTTCATTTGGATTCCAATAAATTTCTCGATAGAGTGGAACAGTGTCCAGCCAGACACTTTTTCAGTATCCTTGGTTCTGGAATTATTTTCCCGTAGGGATTTTTAAAAAGTCTTTGTTAAAGCGATATGACTCAAGAATCAAACTGTCCAGCTACAAAGTTAATTAAAACATTAAAAACAGAACCTGATTGTTACACTCTATAAAGACTACTAAGCCATGAACCAAACCAATTAGCTTCAAGATGCAATTACATGCATAAACATTTTCCCAATGAAAATAAATTTTATATCCAAATTCTACTGTTGCACATTTTACCAGTGGTTTAAAGCACTTCATGAATGTCAACCTCACCTCATCTTGAGTGTTCTGGGAAATAAACAAATGATTCTTCTTACCCTTTGCAAACAGGCGGCACTGCCAAAAATCATCTTGCGAACATAAATCCCAATCACACCAAGATCAACCATCCATGGTCAAACAGAAAACAAGAAACACGTCATCAATCCAGACTGCAAGCCATACACCTAAGCAGGAAACAAACCCACACCTAGTTTAGCAGTAAACAAACCCTGACCTTAATTAGTCCAGAAACAGTATCCTCCAGATGTGGGAGTGGTACGACAGCAAGGTGACAAACAGTATCGTCGAGAGGGTGGTAGATGTCTGTGAATCTTTAAGTCGTGTCTGTGAAGCTTTACCCGGAGAGGAGTGTTGATGTGTCTGTGTCCTACATGCATAATTAAACGGACTGGTTGTTAAGTGTATTCTATAACACAATCATATTCAACACAACAGCAGTTTAACAGACCCTGCACACACCCAAGGACACCCTGGGTTGCTGTCACACCAGTTCTATCAGCCCAAAAAAATGAGTTTAATGACGGTACACTTTAATCACTTTCATACAAAGTAAAAAAAATAAATATAATAATAGTAATAAAAAAAAAAATTACAGCTGCATTTAAATGCAGGAGTGTATCAGAGTGGAAGATTTGTTCAGAGCGCACGATGCTGAGTGCGACAAGCAGGAGATGTGCTGTGGGATTACATCATTTATTCTTATGTCTACATGTTTTCTTCATTGCAAACCTTGTTTGGTTTTATTTTGTATCACAGCATGTAAAAAAATATATTTTAATTTATTACAACATCACTTTGTAATGCATATGCAAAATGTGAAACTGCAATCTTATTCCCAGTCTATAGCATTTTATTAATATTTGTGCAACAATATTTAACATAACCTGCTCTGTATCTGTATAAACTGCTCTGTATCTGTATCATTTAATGCAAAAGAGTTTTATTAAAACAAGTTTATGAGAGTCGTACATCCGTTTAATCTTGATCAAGAACAACTAATGATCAACGAATTGGAGCATGAACATCTTAGATCATTTTAAAATGTCAAATAGCCTTCAATTTACAGGTTATAACTGACTCTGTTTCAGTTGTAGACTTGTGAAGATTTATTTTTAATGCGGATCCCATACTGTAACCTAAAAGAAATGTGCTCTATTTTTATTCATATTCAAGAGTTTTTGCGGAAAATTATTAATGCACATGCATGACAGCGAGACACCCTTGCGATCACTTTAAATTTTTTCCTGATAATGAAATAACTTAAACTTGGGGTGCCTCACATACCTGAGAAATATATAGGCCTATACAGAAAGCTTGAAATGTCTACTTTTAAACAAACCAATTCAAAACGAAAGCAAATTCTTCCTGATTATGTAATCTGTGAAGGTTGCATTTCTCTCTAAAGGTGCATCCAGTATTGTGGAGATGAGAGTCAGCACCATGAATTTCATCTTGCAGCCAACAAGAAAACATTAATATATTAAAAATGTCTCCTTTTTCACAATTATTAGGCTACTGATGCGTGTGCTTGAGCGTGGAATATATTAAGGCTCATTATAGACTAGACTGTGTTAATTTAATATAAACGTGCGATTAGTTGAATGATTACTTGAACGACTACTAGTAACTAGAAAAATCTTACGTGGGGAGCAGCCCTATTAAATACTCTCTAGACATCTCTGTTAAAGTTTTTAAAGCATTTTATACGCGTTTGCATAAATTCTGCGAACAGTCCATAACAGAGAGATGACATCCTTAGGACTGATTTTTCCTCTGAAACACAAAAACGAAAACTGAAATAAAATAGATATTTTATGTTTTGTGAATGGTCCACCCTTCCCCATTCTGCAGATATTGTTGCTTCTGGTTTGTGCATGGTAAATCACAGAAAGTCTATAAAATGTCTCCCAAAAACTCTGGGCTTTTTTGTCACGTCCTTAAACGTCTGTGTATTTCCCAAATCTAAAATAGCCTATAAAACACATTCATAGACGGATACTTTTCTGATGTCTGGAGTGGACTCTATTTGGGATTTAGAAAAACATTAAGAGATGGTTCAATATATTAGTAATGAATACATTCTGTGAGAATTTATATTTCAGGTTTTGACTGCGAATGTCACATCAGTAATGCTGGAATTGCCCAATAATGAAACTAAACTGTCTCAGGACAGTTTCTTTTTACTGCAAAATATTTTTACATTTGTATTGCCAAAACGACTGCAGTGTTGCCACATACAATTACAACAGTGCAAAACTGAAAATAGTCCAACAAAACAAAAGTTTTTGTCTCTCTGCCAGACACACGTCTCTTTCGGACAGTTTCTTTTTCTCTCTCTCAGAGGCGCCTTATGTCTCCTGAGAAAAAAACAAAACCCTATTATATTGTACGTAATACTCTGTATGCCGTTGAAAAAATTGCAAAAGCCAAATCAAATGAGGCATTTGTCCTAAAACAGACACTTTGTCTAAACCTGCTCTGCAAGTTTGAAATGCTCAACACACTCTCCATATGAAAGAGCAAGAGATCCACACCTTTATTTCAACCCCCACAAACTATACAGAACTACCCCCAAACCCCAACCCACTCCAGAATTCAGTCACACTACTGGTTACTTAGTGTAAAATGGACATGCTAAAAGAAAAAATGCTGTTACATTAACCAGCGAACTGCAGAATACACACATCTGTATTAATTATTTAATATATTATTTAATTATAAAAAAAAATAATAATAATAAAAAAAAATTATCGCAAACACCCAATCCGGGATCTGAACCTGTGTCGCTGAAATCACTGACTAACCTTCTACCACTGGACTACCAACTTCTCTTTTCCATTGCGTGTTTGCACACGCAAGACCGACTCGCTCTTAATTCAATCTCACTTCGCATTAATATAAATAACAGAGTCACCACGCAGATAATTTTTGTGTTTATTATAGTGTTCAAATGCTGATATAATATAGGCCTTTTTTTTCATAATGAACTAGACTACCAGTGAGCATGCTGCTTTGGTGCTGCTTTTGATGAATAACCTAAAGCAAAACTGACTTTCATGATTTGTGACATTAATGTGACTAGTGCCAAAACATGTGCTAGAACTAGGCCTATGCCACCTTTTCAATCGTTTTTTTTATGGCATAATGCACACCTCCTTAAATGTAATCTAAATATTCCAAGTTAATATTCTACTTTTTGTACAATTTCTAGATTTTCATGTTGTTTTTAGTCTACTGATCTTGATTTCTCACAACTTTTTTTTTTTTCATGGTGTGAGTCAGAGTAAATTGCGACGCGAATAGAGTCTCATGAATGTGCAGCCTTGTACAGAGGACCAACGGCCAAGGTCAGGATTTTTCTTTCAAAAACTTTCATTAGCCTGTTGATCGAAATTAAAGCCCCTTAATACAACATAAGGAAATTGTGTAGGTTTGTTGGTTTGTATTTTGGCTGTTGTGTAGGTATAACATGCAGTAAGAGCCTTTGTGTAAATTTAATTTCTTTTTTTTTTGATGCAGGCTGCAACCTACGACCTACGATCTCACGTTTTAAAATAAACTTTCTAAAGATTAATTATAAATTAATTTTTTAATGATTTTTAAGGATGTTATAATGTTATATTATAATGTTATTGTTGTTTTATTTTGTTATTTGATCTCCGTTTACAAAACAACATACAGTATAATTCCAGTCAGTTTGCAAACTGTCCCTTTGTGCCACCTGGCGGTAGTTTCGTGAACGACTTTAACACACAACTGACTTGCAGTTAACGCTGTGGCCCTGCGGCGGTGGTATACGCGGCAGTAATAGGCATTTTGGTTGTCCACCTACTGTATAAGCAGCACACCACAGCGGTTTATATGCTCATTGCGCGTTATTGTTTTGCATTTACTTTATAGGCGTTTTTTTTCAGCCGAAAAAAAGATAATGTGTAGGAGAATGGTTATTTGAAGCTTGCGACATATAAACGTGCACAATGTGAGAAAGCTCTTAAACCTTGTAAAGTTGGCCGTGTAAGGTTTTTTTTCTTTTAAACCTTGTAAAGTTGGCCGTGTAAGGTTATTTTTATGTGTTTCCCATAAAATTTAATCCATGACCTTGCTGTTGCTAGTGACATACTCTACCAGGCATCTGATCTACAGGAACTCAGTTTGATTTATGATTCATTTGATCTGATTCAAAAGCAAATTTTGTAAATTCAGTTTGATTGTACAAGCAACTGGATTCAGCATTATCTTGAACACTGCAACACACTAATCATGGTGGGTTGCTTAAAAAAATAAAATAAAATAAAAATAACCGGTGCAAATGCAACACACTGACTTAAGACTAGGGTTGGGTATTGTTTGAATTTTATCGATTCCGATTCTGCTTATCGATTCTGATTATTTTCGATTCCCAGTTTTGATTCCAACAACCCTCTACATTGCGAGTAAATCACTCGCATATGCGACTAAATTTTCACTCTGGCGACTAAATTATGTCTGATATTAGCCAATAGCTAATAAATTCTCAGATTTTACTCGCCAAGTTGGAGGCTAAGTATAAGTTTAGCGCACATATATTTTCACTCGCCGAAAACTCTGACTGAGCACTTCAGAGTGTCTTTCTCGTCAAGTGATCTGTGATATTTCTCAGTTCCATCTCAAAGGACGCGCCGTGCACCTGTGTTTGACGTACCGTGAGCTCTAATGTGAAGGCACACGACTCGCCGTCGCTTTCTCTCACACGCGCAAAGTGAGAGAGAGAGAGAGAGAGCGAGCAAGAGAGAGAGTCTTACATACATGCAGAATTGACGCGCTACATGTAAACGATATTCTTTGTTGTATTTTCCTGTAAAAATAACAGAGTTCCTTTGGATTTTCTTCAGTTTTTAAGAACTAATGCGCAAACGGCAATATCATTGGCTGGTGCTCACCTATTGAGCAAATCAGTTTGACCGAACGCAGACAACCTGATTAATATTCATGAATCCATGACTGTTCTTATTGGTAGAATTCGTATTATTATTATTATTATTATCATCTTATCAGTATTATTGCTAGTTTTTTCCCTTTTTCTTTTTACAGAAACACTGAATGATCAACAAAGCACCACCACCAGTCCTAAATTCAGTTAAAATGTCTATGCATTCATACATGGTTACCAAGTTTTAATTATAATTACTAAAGTTCTATCATTAAATAATACTTGATTATCCAGATATAATATTATAATGCTTGACTGACTGATGTTAAGAGTGTACTTTCAGGTATTTAAAAAGCTGTGCCATTTTACAAACATTTTATATATATATATATATATATATATATATATATATATTTCAGTCTGGCGAGTAATCTAAAAAATTTACTAGCCAATGGCGATTCAATTGCCAAGGTGTCCGTAGAGGGTTGTCCAATGTGATTAAATAATGATATCAAACATTTATCCTGTGCCTCTTTTTTGCAAACCATTTATTGGAGCTGAATACACACCGTACACACAGTTTATATCTGAACTATAAACTTTTATCCCAGTACTTCTGTGATTAGAATGTTTGTGGCTGAAAAGACTATATAAAGCTGTTTCATTCATGACAGACGGTTGCTCTCTTTAAGTCAATGGCAGCGCAAACACAAATTTAAATGCTTAAATCACACTGATGTGATCGTATGCTGCATGGATGAACCAACAAGTGATCATAACATTGTAATCGCACACGTAAAAGGTTGAGGAATGTAACAAGCTATTAAATTAAAGTGCTTTGTCATGTTGGTGGTGACACCTCTCTTGCAACATGTTTAGCTATCAAAGATATATCTTTTTCGGCTTCTCATCGCAAATGTAGATTTTTTTGTTGTTGAATGTCAGGTCCTGGCAGTGCTTTAGGAATCGGGGAATCAAAATTTTAAATTTAAGGACACATTTATAAATTCTTCCTTAAAATATTTTGGAAGAATCGATTTTCGATTCTAACCTATACCTTTAAAAAACCACTACTTAGGTCTTACCTTTAAAATTTTAGGTTAACTATACCTTTAAAAAACACTACTTGTCTTGTTGCTGAAATATTTCTAGCTATAACAATATCATAGGGCCTTATTATTTCACCCTGTAACCTAATTGATCAAAATAAAAATGTAAATACAACATGCAATTTTAACAAATCACAAATTCTAGAATTTCAACTCATCATAGAGGGTTCATTAGTTAAAGTCATATTTCAAGATGGATGCAGCGCATCTGCAGGATTTGTAATCAGTCTATCTTGAAAACAAATAAACTGTTACACCCCCTCACCTTCAAAATCACTGTAATTTCTGTGAATGAAATGGGTCAGCTTATTCTCTCCATCACGCCCTCTCTTGGTCCCCTTCTCATAGCTTCCCAAGGTCACATCACTGTCTGTATGTGTGTGTGCATCTGTGCCTTCGAGCAATAATACACTCCACTACAGTCAAGACATTCAGGACACTCAGCACATCCAACAACAGTGGCATTATAATTCTCCATCCGTCTATCTGCCAGTATGGTCAATATAACTTAATTTGCAAAACATACATAGTAAAGTCCTTCCTGAATAAAAAGTATGTGATGAATGACATAAACAACTCTCCATACCTTCAGTTCCAGTCATCCTGCTCAGTCTTCTTCTCGACACAGAAATATGATACTGTGGATAAATCTAACAGGAAATCCAGAACTGCAAATAGACAACAGCCCTCAATGCTGGGTAAGCTGTCCTCTTGACACGTCAGTCAGCTTGGCCCTCATAAATGTAGGATTATCATCACATGCTGAAAAAAAAAAAAACAAAAAAAAAAAACATACAATTAATTAAACTAATAATGTCAGACCTTTTCTCCAAACAAACGTGGAAGAAATACTTGTCCAGTAACAGTACATAATATCATGTATATCAATACTAGTGTGTTAAAACTGACAAAAACTATAAAAAATTATGAAATTTATGTTTTAACTAATGGGCCATTGTACAGCCAAACAACCATGTGTAAGAATTCCACGCAGAAAGCATACAGAAAACACGCAAATGTGAGTCTACATATTAAACATGACTGTTAACTACGGTTTTACAACCACCTCGATGGGTTGATTTAAGCTACATGCGGTCCATCTGATGTTAAACATGCTCATAAAACAAACAAAAAAAAAAGATTAAAATGACATGTCAAAACCGGCAAACACCAGACTGGCTAAGCGAATGAAGCTAACTCTCTCGCCGTACAATCCCAACTCGAGCTGTCACTGAAAGACGTAATGTATGACATATTAAAACATGAATACAGACCCATTTCAATTTATGAGACCATCGGATGTGTCTGAATTAATCCGATCATTTTCCAGGACTGTCCGTTCGCTAGCTGAGTTAGCTGCCGGGCTAGATGGTAAATTGCAGTTTACGCCCAACCCAGGCTAATACTATTAGATGGTCGATATAACGCTCCGCCGCACACGATCGTCAGCAAACACTGATAAAACATCGGAAACGTCGCGCTCGAACCGCTCGAGCGGAAGGAAGAGCGACCAACCCTTCAAACGCCTGTCAGAGTCTTACACAAACAGCATCAGCATCGGATCATGCCATTGAGCCTGTCTGGGTGGCACCTCGCAATGGGACCTTATCAGCAGCATTCATACACGATATTTACATGCGAGGGGGTGGCTCGCGATTCCGGTCGATTTGTGATTACACCATTTACAACTTATCTTTTAAATTATCCCCATTTTACTATTTCATTATTTTAATATGTTTTAAATGATCAAGCACCCCTTACGTGGAAGATAAACTATTTCCACAATAATTAATCATTCGTTTCAATGTAACAACTGGTAACAAATCTATTTTGTCATATTGGTTTAATAGAGATACAAATAATTATATACTATCAAGTGGATGGTTACCTGGTTGATCCTTTTCAAATATTCACGGGATGACAACTCGTTGGTTATACTTTCTGTAGACAATTTGACTATATTTCATCATTGCAATATCGGTAAATATTGTTTTCCTTTTGTCAAAACATTTAAATGACCGATTTATCGATGTGAAAGATATTCTTTCATCTCACGAAAACAAAATCGACAAAGGTCTTGAATTTGTTTACTTCATTTTATTAGCAAAATGTGGTATTCATAAACAAAAAAACTCTCTAAGATGCATATATTTCTTTTCAGTCTTCTAGATTTTTGAATAATAAACTGAAAGTGTTTGTAAGGTACTAGTGTTGAATTTCCAAACACCCCCATTAACACTGTTGTTATGCTTATACGAATGTCTGCTATAATGCAATATTATCTTCTATTTATTGTATTTTATATCATACTTTTATGATACATAAAGTGCAGATTCATAATACTGGATGTGTGTGATTGGGAGCGGTTAGGTTTCGGTGATGTCTGACCTGCTGCACCTGATCGCGCGGCGAGGCTGCTAACGTCATCAGCAACACAACACAGGCTAAAACCGACTAGCTCGCTAACAGCTCAGCCAACAAACCGGCCGACTGTGACCAGCCACACATTCCGAACTACAACTTATCGGCGACGGCTTCGCGTCAACGCTGTATATGTATTGAAGGAAAAAGCGTGCGCGTTTTGCGGTTACCACTTACATGATCGCTGAAAGAGAATTGTGCTGATGTCCGTTAATTTCTCCCGATGGAACACTCCCGCGGTGACGTCAGCGGCGCGCTCACAACGCTTGGAGGAAGCAGTCTCACTGCGCGTGCCACGACGTGATCAGAGGCTCAAAAGCAGAACTTGGTCAGAGTGGTAATGCTGCACTCACACTTTCGCTTAAACTAATAGTTCACATAAATGTAAATCCTCTTGTTGTACTAAACCCGTGTACTTTCTGTGTGACACAGAGGGGCGGGTTAAGGTGGTCAGGGGCTGTAGGCTGCTCTTTGTGTGAGGCCCTCCCTTAATCATTATGCTTTACCTGAGAAATGTATTTAGTGCAACACGCAAATAGTAAGGTGAACTGGCATACACACACTCATTGAGACAGCCAGTCTTACAGTGTTTCCACTACATTCCCAGTGTCCCCTCAGGATTTTGTGAGATTGTGGTGGGGCCACATCGGTTCCTCTAGTCTAGGGAGTTCCAGGGGTATAATTCCACCTTTAAGAAAATTTTGTTCATTTTAAATTTAAATGCATAAATCTGGTGCATTTTGAGAACAGAATCAAGTGACTAGGTTAATGAAGAAATATGTGCTCTTGTAAACAATTTTGTGCTCTTGTAGTATTGTTATTGTTTGCATAGATGTGAATGTGATGGTAGGGCTCAATTAAATTCTTATATAAGCTACAAATGCTATTCTATCAAGAACAGTGAATGATTTTCTCCTCGTCTTTTGTTGTTTGATTATCATTAACGCCGACACTTAACTCAAATTAATATTAATTTGAAAACAGTGGTATTCACATTACCAGGGCCGTAGCAGGGGTTTGTGGGGCCCCGGTACAGGTTGCACCCGTGGGCCCTGTTTGAAATTGTGTAAATAGCACAAATAAATAAATAGAACAAATGTGTAAATTAAACAATGATTTAAGTTTTTTCCAAGTTTGTAGGTGTTCTGGTACAGAAAACGAATAATCAAATGTAAATAAATGTAAATAGAGAATAATTCTTGTTAAAACTACAAAAGTAATTCAGTCAAGTCATTTTCTCTCTTTTTTTCTTGAGCCTCTTTCACACATATATTCTGGAAAATACACAGATAATGTGTCCTGTGATTTGTCCCAGGATCATGATTTTGGATCATTCACACTGCAAGTGATTTTCCGGAATCTGTGCATGCGTTCACACACATTCCATAAAGATCCCATAAAGACACGTGATATTAGAACATAAAGTGTAATGTCACGCATACTGTTTCACTAAGCTGATGAATGATCTCAGCTTCAGCGCGGATAGTGAGGAGCTCCCTGATCTTTTCTTCATTCCAGTTTGTGCATATTTTTTTGTGTCGTGAATGCTTCTCAGCTTCAGCGCGGATAGTGAGGAGCTCCCTGATACTACGACACACCCTTTACAGTCTTTTCTTCATTCCAGTTTGTGCATATTTTTTTGTGTCGTGAATGCTGGTCCTTTTTATAAGGTCCTCATCCTGGGATTGCTCCCAGGATCAGTCCTGGTCCTGGCAGAAGGTACTCTGGCAATTTTCTGGGATTAACGCACTGCGTGAAAGGGGCTTTGGTGAGGTGTATTTGTCTGTTCAACCACAAGAAGATGCAAAAGAGAATTCAGTTCAGTGTTTGCATAGTGAACACGGCACTCAAGTCAGAGTTGAGATCTTTTGTGTCTTCTTGTGCTTGAATGCTTTAAAATCTCTTAAATGTTTAAATTGGCAAAGCATAAAAACACATGCAAATGATGAGCTTTCATGAGGACGTACAGAAGTAGCCCATCAACTGTTCTGAGCATCTTTCATGCTTGCCTTGGGCAGTTGAAATAAAAACACTGAAGTCATTTGATTCTCTTCTAATATCAATGAAGCAATGCCACTTCTGAGTACCTCTACACTTACTCATCTCACTTTTAGCTGGTGTCTACAAGACCACGAGAACTAGACGAGTCCTCTGCACAATCTGACTTGTGTTGCAACCTAGAATTTAACCACACCATGATGGTTTCGTCTGGCCAGAAGAGGACTGGCCCCCTGACTGAGCCTGATTTCTCCTAAGGTTGTTCCTCCATTTTGTCACAGATGGAGTTTTGGTTCCTTTCCAGTGTCACCTTTGGCTTGCTTAGTTGGGGACAATTAATTTGTTGTTTTAAAGGGATAGTTCATTAAAAAAATAATCATGGTACACTCTAATGTCTCTTGTCACTCTTTTCCACTTCGTGGTACGACTCGGCACGGTTCAGTACAGCACGGCTCGGCTCACATTTCCACTGCAGTTTAGTGCCACTTCAGAGTGGGCGGGATTATTCACATGTCGCTATAGTTGCGCTGCCTCTACTGCAGCGACTCCTGAAAAAAATTTTCATACTGCATCACCCCATCAAGCCCTTGCTGGATCCACTCCTGGGATATCAACGAGAGGAACGTCTGTACTTCCTCAACAGACAACGAAACATCCACTTTTTGGTTGTTTAAAAAAAAGTTGCACTCATTCAAAACAGTTGCGTTTGATCCTTCTCTGGCTGTGCTGATTCACATCTAGCGGTTCTTTTGTGTTTGTGTCGCAAGTTCAGTGACGCAGGTAGTGACGATTCTCTCCGGCCAATCCGTGATCAGCAGAGTTTACGTGTCACGTTTTGGTAAAGGTACGGTTCACTTGGAACCTCAACCGAGGTGGTACTAAAAAAAGTACCATGTACCAGGTACTGTACCCAGTGGAAAACTCCCCAAAAGTGAACCATGATTCTGAACCGTGAAAAACTTCCCCATGATTGTGTAGCCTACAGAACTAGACTGAGAGTCCATTTAAAGGCTTTCAGGTGTTTTGAGTTAATTAGCTGATTAGAGTGTGGCACCAGGTGTCTTCAATATTGAACCTTTTCACAATATTCTAATTTTCTGAGATACTGAATTTGGGATTTTCCTTAGTTGTCAGTTATAATCATCAAAATTAAAAGAAATAAACATTTGAAATATATCAGTCTGTGTGTAATGAATGAATATAATATACAAGTTTCACTTTTTGAATGGAATTAGTAAAATAAATCAACTTTTTGATGATATTCTAATTATATGACCAGCACCTGTAGAATTGTCTGACTCAGCGCGTCACTGACAAAGTAGCCTATTTTAAAAAGAAAACCTGCAAATTACCATTTTCTTCAAGTTGTATCCTTCAAATACAGTGGTGTTTTTCATAATGTTGTGGAGACACCTCTGTGCTGCTACGGTTGTACAGTAAGCTATTATCATTGGACCTATTCAAACCAGACAATGGACCGTTTGACCACTGAATCCAGCAGTGTCTGCCATAATAATAAGTAGGCTAAGTGCGCATCATTGATCATTGTTCTCACTAAAATATTGTCGCATAGCATGAGATCTGCAGTTTAGTTTAAAGATTAATTATTGTGCACCTATAGCACTCCTCGCTGTCATTAAAACAGCATACCACATGAAAAGTGATCAAGCACATTCCAATAAATGTCAAAATTCATATAATTTTGGTTTAACTTCTGCATAATTACTTGATGTATTTTCAGTGCTTATTTCCATTGATGCGAGTGGAGTATTTAATGTGAATGTGTATATAGACATGAAAACAGAGTTTAAAATCGTTGTTTACTTCATTACTTTTCTCACTCCAGGAAAAAGAGTTTGTATGCATGGTCTAGAATGTCTGTACGGTGCGTACATATTCACGCCAAGTTTATTTTTTATAAATCACGATATGTATGTGCGTGGAAAATTGCGAATGCATGTTTCTATGCCCATTTTGTGCGTACGCAACATTTATAAATGAGACCCCAGGGGTCTAGACCATGCGTACAAACTCTTTTTCCTGGAGTGAGAAAAGTAATTAAGTAAACAGTGATTTTAAACAACGTTTTCATGTCTATATACACATTCACATTAAATACTCCACTCGCATCAATGGAAATAAGCACTGAAAATACATTTTTAAAACAACTGAAATAGTACTATTTGGCCAGTGTAAAAGAATGAGATCAACTCTATTCTGAAATATATCAGAGAACAACTTTAAACCATTTTGTTTTTATGGATACTTTCATATATTTATTATAAAACATAACAAGGATAATGGATAATTTTTAGCAATAAAAAAAATTAATTTGTATGGCACAAATGGCATTATAGTCCCCATCTCATATTTCCTTAATTTTTTTGTTTTATAGGTGTTGTAAATTGCATGGGGTTATTGATGGAAATGATATGCAGATGAGGTTATGCATACTAAAACAAGGCGTTATAAGCTCCATATATGGTGATTTCGGGGAGGAGGCAAGGTGGAGATGCACGTACGAACAATCTTCCCCTGACTGGGATTGATAAAGGGATTTTTGCGCAGGTTCTGGCGTACGCATGGTTTTTTAAATCTGAAAACGTTTGTGCGTACGCAAAATCTAGCTTTTGTGCCTACGTACACTTTTAGGATGAAATCTACGGAGAGTTTTATAAATGAGACCCCTGATCTGTAAAAAAAAATACAAAAGAAAGACGGCCCAGATGGACTCAACTGGCTTGCAGGGCTTGCAGACCTCTAATCTGAGCCAGTTTTGGTGAAAATCAGACAAACCGTGTAGGACGAGTATGAAAAAGTTTTTTTTTTTTTTGGTGGCTTCCGGTTCACTCTTGTATGGAGTAGATGTGTTTTTCGTCTTTAGTCTTTATAAAATGTCCTTAATATATCATATTAATTAACCACATTTAGTTGCTGATTATTTTAAGAACAGTGCAAAATGACGAAGCCAAATAAAGTTAAGAGAGTAGAGAAAAGAGGCAGAAGAGTGCGAAAAAGAAACCAAAGCCACCATGGGTGTCACCAAAGCTAAATCCCCGCCAACAAATGCAGATCTTATGTCTGCAATCAGTGCTTTGAATAAGATGGTGGAACAAAAATTCTGTGAATTATCCTCTGCACTTTCTAATATGTCGTCGACACTCTCTGATATGAAGACTCAAGTGACGGAGTCAGAAGAAGCCGTGCAAGTGCATGAATGTCATATCGAGGCCCGTGAAAGGCTAAATATTAACATGGCAGCTGAGGCGGCTCTCATTGTCAAAGCTGGAAGATTTGGAATCGCTCTCTCGCCGACATAATATTCACATAACAGAGATCAAAGAGAAGGTGGAAAATGGTAAACCTTCTAAATTCACCAGCAAGTTACTTCCAGAGTTGCTATAAGAACTCATTTTGGTTTTAGGTTTTAGGACAACTTTGATGAAAGGTTTTGATCCACTTTAAATGTTGACTAGTGTATACCATATATATGAATACATGGTTAAATGTTTGGCTTTACCCATTGATGTTTGGTCTTCATATTTTCAGAACAGTAGCTATGTTTCCCATCACCCTATTTTTATGTGCATTTTGAAGTATCGCATTAGAAACTAGTAATGGAAAAGGCAAATTTCGAATAAAAATCCCTTAATTCGCAAAAAAAAATTTGTATGCTCGCTTGAGGTGGTTTTTGACTTGTGTGAAAAAGGGTTAATGCAAATAAAAGATGGAAACGCATTTGCCAAGTAAATTCCTCCATGTGCATTAAAACAGTCATGTGACTACGCTATGGAATGGCAAAACCTAATCAGTGGACCATTCTCTCTTCCTCAGCATCTGAAATGTCCAAGCAAAGTCTGTCATCAACATATTTCTGTATAATTGCCTAGATTATAGAACTGCATTCCCAAACAGAAGCATCCACCTCCAAATTTATGACCAGATTTTTTTTTTTTTTTTTATCTGCTCACTCTGAAGTGCAAGTAATTTATTATATAGGCCTATGAAAACTATATTCAGGGGTTTCTTCTACTTTTCATAGTTATATATAGCCTAGCACCAGTTTTTGCATTATTGACACACTGTTTTCCTAATTAATGTTGTTCAGTTGCTTTGACGCAATCTTTTTTGTTTAAAGCGCTATATAAATAAAGATGACTTGACCAGTTCTACCAGGCAGTGACAATTTTGTTCTCTTTGACTAGTTGGATGGAAGTGATGATCTTTTGCAAAGGTTTTATGCAATAATTTCAATTTTGCACACAAGTTAAATTCGCAACTTTGGATGGAAAGCCAGCTAATGTGTAGGTTAATCTGGAATAACTTAAAATTATGCACAGGAGAAACCTTGAAGACATACAATGGCCACCTCCGACAACATAGGCCAATCAAAATATTGGATCTGAAAGCACCAACTTGCAAATCCCTCCTTCTTAGGAAAGATTAAGGTTCTCGAAGACAAAGTGCTAAGCTGTTGTTTGTCTGTGCGCCAAGTTACACGCCTAACCTTGGAACCATTACACCAGATATACATTCCATAGTTTCTTAAACAGTCAAACCTCAACAAAATGAGAGCAGATCCTTTGAGCTGAGTTGATGACTAAGTGATTGAGTAACAAAGAATATTCCAATATTCAATTAAGTTCTCCTCCATCCTCCGCATCATTCCTTCTTCAGTAGAGCCAAGACAACAAGAAACGGAGCAAGGAAAAGGAGATGCACACTACTGCTACAAAACACCACTGTGCACTACTCAGGGGCACATCAGTTCTGTTGTGGCTTTGTTTGGGGCAATACTCACTGGCAAAAATAGACCTTTCCACACTTGCAGGTTACTCTGCAGCAGAACTCATTAAAGTTCCGTAAACTTCTATAGCAGAAAATGGGAAACTTCCTTTTTTTGCATTCCCATTTGCGCAAAGAGAAACACCACAGAAACACTTTCATGAAGACACAGCTTTATTAGGCTTATACCCAACAACTATTGATGTCATTTGTTCTAGTGTCAAAAGCAATACCACTTCAGAGTCCACTCCTGCCCAAGTGTTATCTACGAGACCTGTAGACCGAGGATAACAGTGCAGGAGAAGACATTGATCTCGGGCTGCGGGGACCAAAGATTGGAGCCTTAGGATACTGGGCATGGAGTATTTCACAGTTGGAGACACAAAAGACTTGATGGGTTGACCATAGAATGGTGGGTACATTGGATAACCTGGATACTGGTGCTCAGGCTGGTATGGGGCAGTTGTGGTCGTTGCAGGAGTTGTCACTTCAACTGGGCTTTGGAAGCCACTCATGTAAGGAGGGAAATTTGGATACCAGGGATATTGTGGTTGTGGTGCTGGGGGAGCAGCTGGGTCACCTTTAGAGTAAAAGGGATCAAATATTGGCATGGGATACTTGGGAGGGAACATGGGTTGCTGGAAAGGATATTGAAAAGGAGCAGTTGTAGTCGTTGTAGGTGGCACAGTGGGAGGCAGGGTAGCAGGTACACCAGGATATGGATAACACCAGGGCCTTCCAAAACGGGAAGGGTCAAACATCTGTTGCATGTCAGTTGGGTCACGGACAGCAGGTGTGGTTGGGGCTATGGTTGGAGCTACGGTTGGCTGTGTCAGAGGACAGGAAAGAGTCACTTCCCTGTCACCGTACAGCAAAGGGAGTCGCCTTGCAGTATCCTGAGGAAGACCAAAAACAACCAGTAAATTGTACAAATGTATTACAGAAATAAGAAATTCCACACATTCTGTTAATGACAAGTCACATCAAGTGCACCCAGTTATTCTTACAGTTGTTTCCCAACAGCTTCCTGTGAATGGTGCAGTGACAACCAGTGAACCAGCAGCACCAGTCTCCAATGTAAACGAGCACTGAGAGCATGTTAGGAGCAGAGGCTGCCATGATCCATCAACTAAAAAGCAGAGAAAGTGTCAAGCTCATGGTTCTTTCAACTTGCATTTAAAGTGAAGAATTGAGACTTGCCTTTGACTTTAACATAATCTGCTCTGATCCCAAGTGTGACAATCATGCCAAAGGAGAAGCAGGACACTGTAGGGAGGAGAGGACTCACAGGGCAAGACACTTGCACTGGAGCTCCCATTATAATGAGTGGCAGAATATAACTTCCACCCTGTTAGGGATGGAGAAATTAAGTTGAAGCCTTCAAACAAACTCATGAAGAGGCATCACATGAACAGAACAGAGACAGAGCACTTGTCCCCTTTATCATGAACACTAACCTGTTGTCTGACATGACAGCCCCGATATGGAGCAACAAGAGAGACATCCCTGCGTGCCCGCTTCAGTGAGAAACCACAGCTAGCTGGCATCTCAGACAAAGGCATTGGTGACTCCTCTCCTGATGGTTGAGAAATTAAGTTTGGGGGGGGGGGGGTCACACACGCAAAAAAAAGAATTAAATAGACAAACACCTCACCTCGGTCAACCAGAAAGTGTGGCGTTCTCGGTCCTGGAATGCGCAAGATCATTGAATCATTGCTACATTGCACAGAAGAACCCAGATGGCGCAGCTTAGCACTGACAGAAGGAAACCACACTTAAAGGAAAACAAGTCAAGTTAAGTTAGACACCACTTCCAAAAATATCAAATAAAAAGTCCCATTTTAAGACTAAATTGGGAAATTACCATCCTCATTTGACTGGTGCCCATCAGACTCCTCTGACCTCAGCGCAGATGTCTTCACATTATTAGGTACTGTACCTTGGCCACCAATTAAAAGTTTGCCAAAACGGACCGTGTTTTTAGAGACTGCTCCATAAGCAACACCTACTTCAGAAAAGGTGTCAGGATCTGTCCTTAAAGAAGAACTTGGCATCACCACAGCCATCATGAAAAGTAAGATGCCCTTTGCCCAAGGCATGGTAAGTTTTCAAACAAGCAGCAAAAAAAAATTCACGGTTATTGGGGAAAAACCTTAACTCTATAGCTTGACAAACTTACTGAGACACTGTGATGCTGTGCCATTTGTTCTCACTTTTGAATTGCTCAGTGATATTGGATGACCAATCAAATCTGTTCATCAGTCAGCTTGTTGTTTTCACCTGTGCCTCATTATGCTGAGAGTTATGCTGCCTTCACGGAAATTTCCTGTTGCCCACTTCTGAAGTCGGGATTACAAGCTTGTCTTATTCAAGTGCTTTAATGTCAGAACAAATAAAATGTAGCATCCCATTGGTTGACAATCATATAAATATTCACCATGTTATACATGAAGTTTGCAGACAATTCTGGAATTTCGGTCAAATACATGCTTATGTCACTGCTTATAAAACATACAATATGCTTGAATAATTGTTCATATCTAGCCTATAAATACACTACTTTAGCGTCAAGACAAAGGGATGTAGTTGTTGTGAGAACAGCATTGACAGCAGCAATGGTTGTCCCCTCCACCATGTTTAAAGTTTTTGACCCGCCCAACCGGAAACAATTTCGGAAACTCTTCAGTAGCTTTCCTTAAGAGGCCGTTCACGTCCAATTTCCAAAGCAGTGCCCTATTCACAGTACGTCTAACTTCCGTTATGCAAACCTTAGTGTATCTGTACTTCCGTTCTCTGGAAAATGAGATATGAAATATGAAAGGCGATAGTTAAGAGTTAAGACAATGTTAATTTACTTACAGTTGGTTCTTTTGCGAATGTTTTTCTGCATCTGCTTTAGATGGGTGGCTTGCTTGCCACAACTGCTTGCTTTCAGATTTGTATGACAACGATTATGTGTCCACACAAAATACATACTTGAAACCTTTTCACTTGATATTTTGGTTTATGTCATTCCTTAGATAATTTGTGAGTACAATGTGTAAATTAAATTCCTTGTATAGTTCGGCAATAAAAAGACAATCAACGTGATTTTGTTTTTATTTACTATGGGAAAATGACATGGACACAAGTAATTTTTTATATTAAATCTTTTTTACTACATGGCAAATTTCACATCCACAAATTCAGGTGGTCTGAAAAGAAACTCATTGTCCAGTTCAAGAATAAAATCGCTTAATACTGAAACAATACAAAAAGGACAGCCGCGTAGTTCTATAGAACTTGGACTTCTACAATTACTTAAATTCCTCCATTCAATTTTGCTTTAACTACATGTATACCGTGTTTTTACTTTGTGAATTATTTATTATTATGATCGATCGTATTTTATTTTCGTTATAGGCAATGTGATCTTTAAAAAACAGCTATGACCTGCGTTTTATATTTATTTACACAAATGCTGGCATCTGTTTTTAAGTAAAAACTTTTTATATAAACTTAATATATTTAATATTATATATAATTCTGAATTACATTAAATAATAAAATGGAAAATTATAGGGCCCATTTTACTGATATTTAAAGGGGTCATATGATGTTGCTAAAAAGAACATTATTTTGTGTATTTGGTGAAATTAAATGTGTTTATGCGGTTTAAGGTTAAAAAACACATTATTTTCCGCATACTGTACATTATTGTTTCTCTTCTATGCGCCGCCTTTCTGAAACGCGTGGATTTTTACTAGGCTCATTGCTCTGAAAAGCAAGGTGTGCTGTGATTGGCCAGCTATCCAGCACATTGTGATTGGACAAATGCCTCAAGTGTGTGACAGAAATGTTATGCCTCTTAACATATTGTGATGCCCTGTCTGGCCGGAGCGACGAGACAAAAACCGATGATAAACGTGATATAAACATCATTTCTAGTTGTGTCTTCTTTTGGAAGGCAAAAACAAAGTAGTTTCGCTTTCTCAACGAAACAGCGTCACACACTGTGGCCTTGAGTGAGCAGAGGCCGGAGGCCTAGAGTGAGCCGCGGTCGGCTTGAGTGAGCAGAGGCGGGCGGCTTGAGGCGGATTCTACGAAGGAGCGTACTTTGTGCTTGCAGCAACCACAT
This sequence comes from Cyprinus carpio, assembly GCF_018340385.1. Lineage (NCBI taxonomy): Eukaryota > Metazoa > Chordata > Actinopteri > Cypriniformes > Cyprinidae > Cyprinus > Cyprinus carpio. The sequence continues at coordinate 11,074,178 of NC_056582.1, read as the reverse complement.
GTGAGGACCCCGGGCTGGACTCCACTTCATCCATGGTGAAAGCCCATTCTGCGATCCACAGTGCAAAGTTGATGTATTTCCTCAGCGACCAGCACGGATCAGCTCCAGTCATGACGAAGCGGATATCGTTCTCTTTTGGAAGGCCAATCAAAGTAGTTTCGCTTTCAAAGTGGAAACACAGCATCTATACGACATGGCGGCAGCGGCAACCACAATACTACAATGAGAATAAAAGGTACGCCATCTTTCTTTGCATGAACATCTGTGCGGCGTTATGCAAATCTTCCCACATACTGGCTTAGAGATGTGGGGGTCTGTTGGAACCAGCCGTTTCAGGGGGGCGTGGACGAGTCTCAACTTTTATAAAGAATATCTCTTTGGATTTGAGACTTTAGTCTTTGCAACTTTACAGATCTTATTTATTCACCAAGAGCTGGTAACACTCCAAAGAGAAAGGAAAATTTTAAATCGCATCATATGACCCCTTTAAATAGTACAAGCTTGTTATGTTGAACTATTCTTGTACATACAGGCACTGTATTAAGCAGGACATAAATTACTGAATGAAAAGGCTTTCTGTTACCACATGTAAATGTCTAAAACATTTGTTTATTTGAGAAATATATCTAACCGACTTCATCTAACTGCAATAAAGACAGCAAACAGTGCACGAGAGACGCTTGAATCAGTGACTGCAGTGCTCCGTTTTTAACTCCTCCCTCGACTTCAAGCGGCAAATCTCGCCGATCGGTATTTGGTAAGTTCGTTTGAGATGCCAGACGCCTCTCTCTGAATGAGGACGAGAATAGACAGCAGTAGTTGTCCTCTAATCGTATTTGTTGCAGTTGTACAAGCGTCTGGGTGAACTCCATGCTGTTAACGATAGCGCTGTTAGCGATAGCGCTTTACTATGCTGGCGGAAATAAGAATACCCTGCTTCGTGTCAGAACGGAATTTGTGTGACATCTTGTGAAAAGGGCCTATTCCAGTTGCTTGTGAAGGCAGCATTAAGACAGGCCCTGCGTCCCAATGTTCATACTATCCATCCTAAATAGTATGTGAGATTAAAATAATTGTGTCCCAAAGCATAGTATGTTGAAAAGACTGAAGGTAGATTTTTGAAGTGTGAATCTGTGCACACTTTGATGGCGAATATTACCCACAATTCATTGGCTTTGATGAATGATTCGGTTCAGAACTACAAACACAAATAAAAAAAAACATTAAAAAACTACAAAACACATGGCGGATATGCGCGACCGATGGTTAAGTAGAGAGGTTTAGATAAAGGAGTTTAAGTAACTAATAATCATCATTTAACCTGTTAAAATTTTATTTTATGTTATCTGTGTTAGGATATCTACAACAACGTGAACTTTTATAAACATCCGTTTGGCCATTAACTTTTAAATGCATCATTATGCAAAAAATATGTGCAGAGTTCTCTACATAAAGACCCACGACTGGCAGATCAACGTCCTACTTAATTTCTCTCCAATATGGTAGGAAGTTCAATGAAATGAAATACGGAGAATGTTAACTGTGACAAGATGATTGACAGCCCAGTTTACAGTGACAGGATCCATGTAATTATGCGACTGAGCGCTGAGCGGACTGTTAAAGACACAATTATATGACTTTATAGTATGTCCCGAAGCTTGCCTACTCTTCTGCTACACACTCAAAAGTGTGTATTTTTTCTTCATCAAAAGAGTACATACTTTACAAGTAGGGTAGTATAAGTAGGCACATTGGGATGCAGCGACTGAATTTGGAATAGCACACTAGCATATGACTCCAGAGTAATATGCTTGTATGCTACTTGAAATTCAGCCAATACACAGAACATTTATGGTGTCTTTATTGATAGGACTCATTAAGTTTGAGTAACGACAGGTTTTAGAGGCATAATAGTACATACATATGTTTAACAGAATTAAGCTGTATGGGATACATGAATATACATACAGTTGGAGAAAGAGAGAACATTACAAATAATTAATTACTCATTTTAATGTATTTTATCCATTACACTCCAGTCAATAAGAATATAAGAATCAGCTTGCATAAACAGTAAAAATATTGTGTCCATTGTCTATTTAAAAGCATTTAAATCTGCTATTTTGCAGGTGGAAAGTGCTAAAGTTGTTAGTTCAGAGACTAGTCACTTAATAAGTGAAAGAAAGCAATTGTGTTCCCACTAGTCCAGAGAGGTGAGGCATGGTGGTCGTAATGGCTGCTGCAGGACACCTCTGCCAGTAAGTCCAGCGTATGCACAGTCATGATTTAGCTCGCTGGAATTGCTTGGTTTCAGATCACTGACTGGCTGATATTTGCATGGGAATGCTTGTGCGCTTTCCAGTTATTTGGCAACAGTTCAGCCCAGTTCCTATCAATTCTTCTACAAGGCCCTGGTAACCTCTTTAGCAGTTTGCTAAAGCAGTGTGTGAAATTAACAGAAAGTGACAGAAATGTATTTTTCATTGAGGGGTGATATTTGCCAAGTGAGAGAGACTCAGAGCTGATGCACACAGCACCTTCATCAGGTCCAGGTCCACCTGTGGCTCGGCCGCCAGCGGGAGACATGATGCTCACATATCTGTTTGAAATGCTGCTCCACAAAAAGGTGAACTGTGCACCGTAAGTCTTGTTTTTAAACATTTGCTACCTACCAAATCAGTGAACATAATTATTTAAATAATGAGACACAAACAAGATGTGTATAGGTTGTTGTAAAGCACTGCAGCTAGCTTGTAAGCATTAGCAATAACGTTATATACCGTGTAAAAATTTTACCATATGAGAAGGGATAGCTGGTAGGTTAAACTCAGTTTGCTAATATTATAACCATCAAGTCTGGTTACAGCTTAGTGACATTGTTTGCACAGCTAATTATTTGTTTTTTTGTCATGTGGTGTGTTAATAAGGCTTTGGGAGACATTGCAAGTAATGAGGGAGTGTGAATATCTGAAGCAGTGAAGGCCAGCTGTTATTGACCACCTCTACTGGACTGCAGCTTCCACTCCTAATGGAGATGCAGAAAAGCATGGTCAGCAGTGAATGTGATCTAAACTTTTGTTTGCTTCTCCCAGCATATGCATCAGGCCTCATGGGGTCTCTGAGAGAGGAATACTGCAGGTCACCACAAGCTCTACGAGAATGCAGCATTGTCTTCCACTACACCTGCTCCTTTTTCCAGATCCCTTCAGAGGAGCAATAAGATGAGGCTGTTGTTGTGTATCTAGCACAGCTTTCACAATTTAACACACGTTAACAACACATTAGCGTGATACCCAGACTGAAAGATTGTTAAATGTTTTTAGATGGATCAGATAGTATATTTTTCTTTCTGTAGTATATGTTTGGTACATGCAAATACACACTGAATAGGGAGATAGCCGTAGCTAGGAGAAGCTACTCTTAAAAAGCTGGGAAAAAAAAAAAATTTCAAGCAACGACCCTGTATCAGTGGGGAAGGGCCTGAAAGCCATCACCAGCTACAAGATCCCATCCCCCAGCACTGAGGCCAATCAACAACTGGCTGAACACCTGAACAAGTTCAACTGCAGGTTTGAAAATCCTGGTCTCACACCCCACACCCACTCTGACCGTCTTACAACACAGCCATCAACAAGGAAAGCCAAAGTCCCAGACGGTGTCTCTCCAGCCTGCCTCTAAGCCTGTGCTGTCCAGCTGTCATCCATCTTCACACTGATCTTCAACAGATCACTGGAGCTGTGTGAAGTCCCTCCTGCTTCAAACACCAAAAATAACAGGGCTAAATTACTACAGACCTGTTGCCTAAACATCTGTGGTCATAAAATAATTTGAACGACTAGTGTTGGCCTACTTGAAGGACATTATTGGACCCTTGCTGGACCCCCCTGCAGTTTGCTTACTGAGCAAACAGGTCTGTGGATGATGCAGTCAACATGGGTCTTCACTACATCTTCCAACAACTGGACAAACCAAGGACTTATGCAAGGATCCTGTTTGTGGACTCAACACCATCATCCTGGATACCCTTCTGAATAAACTGACCCAGCTCTCTGTACCCACCTCCAACTGTCAGTGGATCACCAGCTTCCTGCCAGACAGTCAGTAGCTAGTGAGGCTGGGAAATGTCACATCCAACACCCTCACCATCAGCACTGGAGCTCCTCAGGTGTGTGTGCTCTCCCCACTGCTTTTCACCCTCTACACAAATGACTGCACCTCTATAGATCCCACTGTCAAGCTCCTAAAGTTACTGGCCTCATCCAGGACAGTGACGAGTCTGCTTACAGACAAGAAGTTGAGGAGCTGGCTGTCTGGTGCAATCACAACAACCTGGAGCTGAACATGCTCCAAACTGTGGAGATGATAGTGGACTTCAGGAGAAACCCCCCTTACCTCCCCCTACTCACCATCATAAACAGCACTTTGGCTGCAGTAGAGTCATTCAGGTACCACCATTTCACAGGATCTGAAGTGGGACATTCACATTGACTCTATTGCAAAAAAGGCCCAGCATCCTTCACCAGCTGAAAAAAGTTCAACCTGCCACAGGCACAGATGACACAGTTTTACTCAGCTGTTATTGAGTAGGTTCTGTGCTCTTCTATAACTGCCTGGTTTGGGTCAGCCAGCAAATCAGATATCAGAAGGCTGCAACGGACTGTCAGGACCACTGAAAGGATAATTGGTGTGCAACTTCCCAACCTTTAAGACTTGTACAACTCCAGAATGAAGAAACGGGCAGGCAACTTCATCACAGACCCCTCTCATCCAGGCCACAACCTGTTTGCACTTCTCCCCTCAAGCAGACGCTACAGGTTGAGCGAACAAATGAGGAAGCAACAATTTCAGGATCAGAATTAGCTTTATTTGCCAAGTTTGTGCAAACACACAAGGAATTTGTTCTGTTTTTTTAGGAGCTCTTGGTACATACATACGTAGAAACATATATGACATGAGAACAGAAAGAACAATTAAATAAGGAAGACTAAAGAAAAAAAATAATTATAATAATATTGTGGTAAAATCTGGAACAGAAGATTTATGTGCATTATTTACGGTACAGTTGTATTAATACAAATATGCATATGTATTTACATTATACTTGAAAGGCTTGCTGTAAATGGAGAAATGAAGTACAGAACACAGCTATTCATTTCTGTGTTAACGGTTTAGGAAAGAGATGGCATGGGGGGGGGGGTAAATTTTTTCTGCCTAGATGTTCTAATCCATTTATGCTGCGGCACCCAGGGAGCAGTTGGGGGTTCGGTGCCTTGCTTAAGGGTGACTCAGTCGTGGAATTGCTGGCCCACAACTCGAACCATAGGGTTAGGAGTCAAACTCTCTAACCATTAGGCCATGACTTCCCCTACATAAATGCATGGGTGAATGTTCTGCTTCACCATTAATGTTTGGGTCTTCATATGTTCATAATGTGTAGGTTAATCTGGAATTGCTTTGAAAAATGATTTATGCATAGAAAAAAATCTTAAAGACATTGTTCTAAACTTGGACTGTAAGCTATGCAAATAGACCTCATACCAGAGGGGCCATACCGTGGCCACCTCCGACCGCATAGGCCAATCAAAATGCTAGATCCGAAAGGTGCCAAATTTCAAATACCTCCTTCTCAGGAAAAATTAAAAGGTTCAAGACAAAGAGCTAAGCCGTTGCTGCTCTGTGTGCCAAGTTACACATCTAACCTTGAAATCACTACACCAGACATTCTTAAATAACCAAACTTCAAAATGGAGAAAGAGCAGATCCTTTGAGCAGAGTTGATTTTAAGTGGCCAAGAATTCCAATATACAATTAAGTTTTCCTTTGATTCCTCTGTTCTTTTCTTCCTCTGCATCACTCCTTCTGTAGAGCCAAGACACCAGAAAAAGGAGCAAGTAAAAGGATGCACAAAGTAATAAGCACACTTATGAAACACCACTGGGCATTGCTCAGGGGCACATCAGTTCTGTTATGGCTTTGTTTGGAACTCTATTCACTAGTATAGTTCAAAAGAGTCTCAAAATAGACCTTTCCACACTTGCAGGTTACGCCGCAGCAGAACTCATTAAAGTTTGGTAAACTTCTATAGCAGCAAATGGGAAACTTCCATATTTTTTGCATTCCCATTTGCACAGAGAAACGCCACAGAAACACTTTCATGAAGACACACCTTTATTAGGCTTATACCCAACAACTATTGATGTCATTTGTTCTAGTGTCAAAAGCAATACCACTTCAGAGTCCACTCCTGCCCAAGTGTTATCTACGAGACCTGTAGACCGAGGATAACAGTGCAGGAGAAGACATTGATCTCGGGCTGCGGGGACCAAAGATTGGAGCCTTAGGATACTGGGGCATGGAGTATTTCACAGTTGGAGACACAAAAGACTTGATGGGTTGAGGACCATAGAATGGTGGGTACATTGGATAACCTGGATACTGGTGCTCAGGCTGGTATGGGGCAGTTGTGGTCGTTGCAGGAGTTGTCACTTCAACTGGGCTTTGGAAGCCACTCATGTAAGGAGGGAAATTTGGGTACCAGGGATATTGTGGTTGTGGTGCTGGGGGAGCAGCTGGGTCACCTTTAGAGTAAAAGGGATCAAATATTGGCATGGGATACTTGGGAGGGAACATGGGTTGCTGGAAAGGATATTGAAAAGGAGTAGTTGTAGTCGTTGTAGGTGGCACAGTGGGAGGCAGGGTAGCAGGTACACCAGGATATGGATACCACCAGGGCCTTCCAAAACGGGAAGGGTCAAACATCTGTTGCATGTCAGTTGGGTCACGGACAGCAGGTGTGGTTGGGGCTATGGTTGGGGCTATGGTTGGGGCTACGGTTGGCTGTGTCAGAGGACAGGAAAGAGTCACTTCCCTGTCACCGTACAGCAAAGGGAGTCGCCTTGCAGTATCCTGAGGAAGACCAAAAACAACCAGTAAATTGTACAAATGTATTACAGAAATAAGAAATTCCACACATTCTGTGAATGACAAGTCACATCAAGTGCACCCAGTTATTCTTACAGTTGTTTCCCAACAGCTTCCTGTGAATGGTGCAGTGACAACCAGTGAACCAGCAGCACCAGTCTCCAATGTAAACGAGCACTGAGAGCATGTTAGGAGCAGAGGCTGCCATGATCCATCAACTAAAAAGCAGAGAGTGTCAAGCTCATGGTTCTTTCAACTTGCATTTAAAGTGAAGAATTGAGACTTGCCTTTGACTTTAACATAATCTGCTCTGATCCCAAGTGTGACAATCATGCCAAAGGAGAAGCAGGACACTGTAGGGAGGAGAGGACTCACAGGGCAAGACACTTGCACTGGAGCTCCCATTATAATGAGTGGCAGAATATAACTTCCACCCTGTTAGGGGATGGAGAAATTAAGTTGAAGCCTTCAAACAAACTCATGAAGAGGCATCACATGAACAAAACAGAGACAGAGCACTTGTCACCTTCATGAACACTAACCTGTTTTCTGACATGACAGCCCCGATATGGAGCAACAAGAGAGACATCCCTGCGTGCCCGCTTCAGTGAGAAACCACAGCTAGCTGGCATCTCAGACAAAGGCATTGGTGACTCCTCTCCTGATGGTTGAGAAATTAAGTTGGGGGGGGGGGGGGGGGGGGGGGGGGGGTCACAAAAAAAAAAAAGAATTAAATAGACAAACACCTCACCTCGGTCAACCAGAAAGTGTGGCGTTCTCGGTCCTGGAATGCGCAAGATCATTGAATCATTGCTACATTGCACAGAAGAACCCAGATGGCGCAGCTTAGCACTGACAGAAGGAAACCACACTTAAAGGAAAACAAGTCAAGTTAAGTTAGACACCACTTCCAAAAATATCAAATAAAAAGTCCCATTTTAAGACTAAATTGGGAAATTACCATCCTCATTTGACTGGTGCCCATCAGACTCCTCTGACCTCAGCGCAGATGTCTTCACATTATTAGGTACTGTACCTTGGCCACCAATTAAAAGTTTGCCAAAACGGGCCATGTTTTTAGAGACTGCTCCATAAGCAACACCTACTTCAGAAAAGGTGTCAGGATCTGTCCTTAAAGAAGAACTTGGCATCACCACAGCCATCATGAAAAGTAAGATGCCCTTTGCCCAAGGCATGGTAAGTTTTCAAACAAGCAGCACAAAAAAAAATCCACAGTTTTTGGGGTAAAAACCTTAACTCTATAGCTTGACAAACTTACTGAGACACTGTGATGCGTGCTATTTGTTCTCACTTTTGAATTGCTCAGTGATATTGGATGACCAATCAAATCTGTTCATCAATCAGCTTGTTGTTTTCACCTGTGCCTCATTATGCTGAGAGTTATGCTGCCTTCACGTGCTATCAGAAATTTCCTAGTGCCCACTTCTGAAGTCGTGACTACGAGCTTGTCGTATTCAAGTGCTTTAATGTCAGAACAAATAAAATGTAGCATCCCATTGGTTGACAATCATATAAATATTTACCGTGTTATACGTGAAGTTTGCAGACAATTCTGAAATTTCGGTCAAATACATTCTTATTTCACTGCTTATAAAACATACAATATGCTCGTTCATATCTAGCCTATAAATACACTACTTTAGCGTCAAGACAATGGGATGTAGTTGTTGTGAGAACAGCACTGACAGCAGCAATGGTTGTCCCCTCCACCATGTTTAAAGTTTTTGACCCGCCCAACTCGGAAACTCTTGGATCAAAATTATTTCCGAATTTCCCAGGAGTAAGTACACTTGAGAGGCTTTCCTGCAAAGCAGTGTATCTGTACTTCCGTTATACCTATACCTTTAATTCTCAGGAATATGTGGGAAAAACCTGAAATATGAAAGGTGTTAGTTAAGAGTTTCACATGTTGTAAAAGACCATGGGCCGTATGTATAAAACTTCTAAGAAATGCTCTTAAGAATAGTCTTAAGCTTTGACTTAAGTGTCAAAAAATACTAAGTAAAGAGTAGGACTTTTCTAAGAGTAGGAGACTTTTATAAAGCAGCTAAAAGCAACTTTCAGTAAAGTATAAGACTGATTCTTAAGTGCTGACTGAAGTGGAACTTAAAGTGATAGTTCACCCAAAAATGAAAATTATGTCATTAATGACTCACCCTCATGTCGTTCCAAACCCGTAAGACCTCCGTTCATCTTCGGAACACAGTATAAGATATTTTAGATTTAGTCCGAGAGCTTTCTGTTCCTCCATTGAGAATGTATGTACAGTATACTGTCCACGTCCAGAAAGGTAATAAAAACATCTTCAAAGTAGTTAATGTGACATCAGAGGGTCCGTTAGAATTTTTTGAAGCATCGAAAATACATTTTGGTCCAAAAATATCAAAACCTACGACTTTATTCAGCCTTGTCTTCTCTCCCGGGTCTGTTATGAGCGCGTTCACAACACTGCAGTTTAGTGATATCCGGTTCGCGAACGAATCACTCGATGTAACTGGATCTTCTTGAACCAGTTCACCAAATCGAACTGAATCGTTTGAAACGGTTCGCGTCAACAATAAGCATTAATCCTCAAATGACTTAAGCTGTTAGCTTTTTTTAACATGGCTGACACTCCCTCTGTGTTCAAATAAACCAATATCCCGGAGTAATTCATTTACTCAAACAGTACACTGACTGAACTGCTGTGAAGAGAGAAATGAAGATGAACGTCGAGCTGAGCCAAATAACGAACGAAACATTGACTCGTTCTCGAGTCAAGAACCGGTTGCATCGGTTTTCGGATTACCGGTAGTGATGGGAAGTTCTGTTCTTTTCCGCGAACCGGTTCTTTCGGACAGTTCGATTCAATAAACCGGTTGCCGAAAACGGTTCACCAGTTCTTTTGCGCTCGACGTAAAGACTTCATTGGCGATGATTGCCCTTGATTCAAGCCCTCGGTTTACCCGCGCTCATAACATTAGCACAGAATCGGTTCAGAATCAATCACCAAAATAACCAGTTCGGTTCAGACGCGCTGTGTGTCAGTCTGCTTCACGCTGAATCATGCATGCGCAGTATCATCAGCTCCTCGCTTCTCGAACTGGACGCGTCCGACAGAAACGGTTCTTGACTCGAGAACGAGTCAATGTTTCGTTCGTTATTTAGCTCGGCTCGGTGTTCATCTTCAATTCTCTCTTCACAGCAGTTCAGTCAGTGTACTGTTTGAGTAAATAAATTAAATGTTCAATCCTCCACTCTCCTCTCCACTCCACTCCCCTTTACTGTCCTTTCCAATCCTCTGCTGCCTTCTCTTCTCGCTAACTTTTCCTCCACAGCAAACCCAATAAGATCAGAACCAAATCTGCAAATGGGAAATATTGTGCATTCACGTGAAAGAAATCTAGATGTTTGACACTACTAGCTAACTAGCTTTTGACAAATCACTCACTCTATATACTGTACAGTACTATATACAAAAAAACTATGCATAATATATAGTGTGTTTACATCCTACAGAACATTTGTATTGTTCAGTATTAACAATGTAGTGCAGCCTTTAGTTATCCTTAATGGCCTACTTTCTGTCTGACATGAAAAACACTTCAAGGACCACACCAGCTTTCCTATAAGTGTATTTCTAATGATTCCTCACTCCAAACGTATTATATACTCCCGGAGAAAACATCTATTAATTAACCTGTTAATATGAATAATTTTTAAAGTTTGAACATGCAGTACAGATACAGATTTAACTGCAGTGACATAAAAAAATTTCACAGACGAAAACCTGACGATAACTAAATAAAAACCAGCTTTAAATGATGACAACTATGAGGAAAATTTTACACTTTCGTCTATGTCAGCGACAAAAAATGTCGTTGATGAAAATAATGACAAATTATGGTGTCAATGAAATTAACACTGTTCTGAGCATTTTAAAAAAAAGTAAGTCTCTACCCCATTCCTGTGAGGAGTTATGGCCGTTTAAAGGAACCACAGAAATTAGCTAAAACGGCTAAAGCTAGCTAAGTAAACTAGTAGAGAATGAATGCTGCTGCTACAGGGATACATTTGGGATGAGGAATCATCAGAAATATACTTGTTTGAAAACTGGCGTGGTCCTTTCAGTTAATTATCATTACAATTATCCATATTACCATTCTTTTCCCAAAACGCTGGGGCAGACCTATCCAGCATGTCTTTCGGAATTTTGAGAGTAGCATTCAATTCTATTGAGGTTCTGAGCCTGCTGATGAACTATTAGTGAAATCGTCACAGATCCATTGATTTTGGTTGGATTTTTATGATTTTTCTGTGGAATGAGTATATCTGTTTTTGGTGAAAAGAATGACATATTTGACTGATGTCATAACTTGGGGGAATAGTTTGATTGCCAATGAAGTAAAGATGAAAATATTGGAAAAAAGTGAGAAAACGCCTAATTTTTTTGCATTAAATTGATGCAAAATCATGTAGAAATGTGTTTTAAGAGTTATTTTTTCAGTGGATGTTGTCAGCACATGTGTTCTGTGTATCTGGAATGCATTTATTGACAGCCTACCAAACCCACTGAGCATTTGAGGAAAAAAATCATTTTTCTGATAAAAAAAAATAAAGGGTGCATACGCTAGAAATGGCCACAATTTTTTTTTCGCAATATTTCCTGCAGAGCAGACCCTTCAATTATTGGTTCTTAGGGTCAAAGTTAACAGAAAGAAAACAAATAAAAAGTATGGCAGACCATGTCAGGTTCAACCTATTTTTGAGACTTTGGCTCCCCGACTATATGTAAAGGAAAGACAAAAGTTGCAAATTGTTAAAAAATGGATGCAAAAAGAAAACCAAAAAGGTCCAAGGAAGAAAATCTTCTTGAGTTCTTAGGGTCAATTAAACAGAAAGAAACAGATAAGAGGAAAATTCAGTCCGACTTTAACAAGCAAGTGAAAAAAAAAACGCATGGCAACAGATTGTACTGACAGTAAATGCAGCATTTCCTTGGACAAGACGTTCAGCAGAGGATTGTGAGAAAAGGTGGTACAATGTGTTGGCAACAACACGCAAGGAAATTGCAGCATATAAAGAAAGCATGCAAGCCACTGGTGCATTTTATTTTAGCTTATTAAACCATTTTATATTAAATGATTGTCTCCATGTGGTCAGCAGTTGAGTTCTTGTCAAACAGGTGGGGGCCCTCCATGTAAACCTCTGTCTGAGATTGGCAACATAGTAGAGGGCAGGGGCGGACTGGTGGTCATTCTGGCCTGCCGGCTGCCGCTGTGCAGTCGATCAGGCTGACGTCCAATAGGCTGGTATGCAACTGCGAATTAATTGATGGACTTATGAATCTAGGAATCAGGCAATCGCGGAGTGAAAATGACACCACCACATATACCACCACGGGAACGTATAAATAGGAGAAAAGCCCTGGCCACAGACGCAGCAAGTTGATGCAAAATCCCAGCCATGTTCACCAGTAAGGGAGCAAGTCGGTCAGAATTACATTTACATTATATTTACTAGGGGTACCCCAGACAGCAACATATTGTTGGCCAAGATCAGGCCCACATCTGGCCCGCGTGAAATCCATGCGGGCCACATGTGGGCCAGATCTGGGCCGAAACTACTCGCTGTCTGGGGTGGGACAGTTCACTGAAAAAATCGAACTGTTCGGATCTCCACCACACACGGTTCGGCACGCGCTGGGACCTCTGTTCAACTTAAATCTGACAAAGCATCTGTAATATGCTTTACTATAAATAACACGTAAAACAAACAGGGTTCAGTTAATATATTTCTGTTGATGGATGAACATTCTGGCTTCCCAGACATTACAACAACAGCAATGAAAAAAATAAAAAAACGCGGACAAACCATTCACTCTTGATCAATACGAATACGAACACTGGATCAGTGCATTATTTTAAATTGACAGTCTTTATATTAATCGAACAGCAACAACAAATAAATCACTCACTGCTCTTGATTGAATAGCTTTTGTAACTTTAATAAAGAATAATCTTTAATTTATAGTCCAAAATGCAATGCTGTTATACATTTGATTACTTTATTCAATTTCTGTACCTAAAAACTGCTATACCTACCTAAAAAAACCCTCAAAGTCAGTTTATTTTATTTGTATCTTTACTCTGTTGTATTTATTTGTGCTGTTGCTTGTAGTTAGAATATTCTTAATAATATGATAAAATATATTTTTTTTTGAAAGTATAGTTTTTCCATAAACATAGCACATACAACGGTACCAAAACAGTGACTCTAAAACCGTGAAACAAACCGAACCGTGGAAAAGTTGAACTGTTCCAGCCTTTATATTTACGTAATCATTTGGCAGATGGACGCTTTCATCCAAAGCAACTTACAATATATAAAAACTATTCTAAAAAAAATAATACAAACTAGCACACTGTTTTACATATGGGGACACAGAATTTTTTTAGTGCCAAATTTGACCAGAAATTTAGATTTTCCATTTCTAGCCTACAATATGTAGCCTATGTTTATTTATTTATTTTGAAGGTGTAGAAGGAAGCAACAGCGCTCCTGCTGTGGAACAAGAGGGGGTGGACAGTTCAGCTTTTGAGTCAGAGCAGGAACCTTCAGGTAAAGTTTAACCTATAAGCAAAACTAAACATGCTGGCTATACTCTTAGAACAATATGTGCTTTTATGATTTATTAGATCATCAGTAGTAGGACTGTGATCATGGGGACATACAATTGATGGCTGCACAATTAATATAGATTATTGAAAGTGCTTATTTCATATTGCAGAGAAACTATATGTGCAGAGTGAGAGAGAGGGGGATTCAGGGAAAGATGATATAGATGGTGTATTCCTAGTGAGTTTTTGAGGGTTTATTTATTTATCCATTCATATTATGTATGGTAGTCTACCTGTTACATCAACTAACAGGGTTGGCCTAAAAGTTTAGCAGTCTGGTGGACACATGAATAGGGTGGTGGTGACTGCAGCAACAGAGGTGGCCTGGGGTGGAGTCAAATTCCCGGCCTGATTTACTGTCCCAGTCCGCCACTGGTAGAGGGGATACTTGGAACGGCCAATCCCTCTACTTGTGGCATTCCAGATGCCCCAGACCCTGCACTTCTCAAATTGAAGGAGTTACAAAGATGGTAAGAAGAAAATTATGCATGTAGTAATGTATGCATGTAATGTGCCTTTTTAATAAATTTATAGTATTTCAATCCCCACATTGAATTGAATAAACATGTTTGCACTGTTTAATATTTTCTGCATGTGAATGTAGCGTGGATAACTCTGGAGCCGGTACATCAGATGCATCTTCTCCTGTATCATTTTAGGACATCTCCCTGTGTCCTCCAGATGAGCCTTTTGCCCCACAAGACACTGGATTTGCACAGGGCGCAGCCACTGTGGATGACATTGAGTCCCTTAAAAGAAAAAAAGCTCAAATTGCAAATTAAGTTGCTGGAAATTCAAAATGAATATTACGCACTAAAACTAAAAAGAATTAAGAATACTCAATGATTGTACATATGCTTTGTATAATATAATTGTGTAAGGAAAAATTAGTTCATTGTTACTTATTGTCTACAAGTTTGCTTACCCAAAATGTGAGTTAGCAAAGCAGTCCCTTAGTGATGCTCTCCCCGAAATGCTTTGTAATGTGTGTTCGGTGGTATTGTCATCATTCTCATCATAATCATGATCACTGTCATCATCACCATGATCGTCATTTTCATCGTCATCATTATCATCATCAAGCAATGGGAGGTTACGAGCTTTGCAAATATTGTGCAAAATGCCACAAGCCATAATAATGCGACAAGCACTCTCAGGTGAATGTCGAATCTCTCCATGAAGGACATGGAATCTTCTTTTCAGCTGTCCAATTCCTCTCTCCACCACGGCTCTTGTTACTTTATGTGCCTTCATGATGCAAAAACAATAAAAGAACAAAGGTCAGATAAGTCAAGAATGCACTCATTGAACAAAATTGGTATCTTGTCTACAATTCAGTCCAGTACAGTACCTGTTTTAATTGAGCTGCTGTTCTCCTTGAGGTCTTCTGTAAGGGGTGAGAAGCCAGTGTTTTAAAGGGTAACCCGAGTCTCCCAGCAGATGACATCCAGGGCGAACATAATTTTGTTCGAATAACCCAGTGAGGCCACTCTGGGAAAGAACCCGAGCATCATGTGTTGACCCTGCCCATTTTGGCACAAGATCAAGGATCTTGTAATTGGCATCAAATACGACTTGAACATTGATGCTGTGGAATCCTTTTCGATTGATGTATGTCTCTTCATTTACAGTTGGGGGAATGATGAGTACATGGGTGCCATCGATGGTTCCAACAACTCCAGGGAAACCCACAATCCTCATAAAATCTGTTTGCTTTTGCCATATAGTTTGAAGGTCAGTTGGGAAGTCAATGAACTGCCTTACTATGTCTGGTGTGGTTAGTGCAGCAACAGTGGTATTTAAGACCCTGCTAACTGTGGACTGTGATGGCCCTAAGTCATCACTGGTGCATTGCTGCATTTATCCAATTGCCAAGATTTTTCTAGTCATTATAACTTTCATTTCTGCAGTTAAACATTGTTTCTTACAGTGGGAGAAATTATTGAATTTCTGACTATGTCAGTAACAAAAAGAATACCCTGACGATCAAGCCTGTATCGTTTGATCAACTCTCTGTCATCATATAATTCCAACACATTCTTATGTTGTTGGAAACTGCGCGGCCTCCTCCTCTCTGCTGCCATCTTGTTACTCCTAACTGGTTAGGAGACCTCTCCAGCTCTCTTAAATAATTTAGGAGCTGAGACCTAGTCTTAACACTTAGGAACCTTTATGAATCACACTTATTCTTAAAATTTATATTCTTAGAATATTGACACACTTAAGACAAAAAATCTACTCTGAGCGGCTTTATACATGGCCCCTGATGTGATCTCTGATACTGTATTTTGCGCCAGTTAAGGCTTAGAAATAACGGTGAAGAAAAAATAAATTTCCACATAGACTAATCTATTTATATAAATGTAATGTGTATTTTCTAGTGGTATGCATAACATAATATAACATAACTGTGTAATAAACATATTGGCTTGGAATGAATGGGGCTATCAGGATGGGCAATTTCATATTCATATATATATATATATATATATATATATATATATATATATATATATATATATATTAGTCTAAAACTAGAAAGTGGCTGGGTTTAACAGGGCATAGGGTTGTGAATTTATAAGATTCGAACCCCTTCCTGAGCCAGTCAGGCCAAGCAAGGCTTTGGACGTCATCAATAACGTCATTGCTCTAAAGTGGTACAAGCCTCGATACTCGCTTCACTGAAAGCTGCCAAGATTTCTAGACACACGCTCTGAAGCCTCAGCATAGAACTTAACATCACTAGAAATTCAGGTAAGATATGGAACATTAAGAACATTTGGTGCTTTTATTGATATGAGTAAGTAGGTTACAATAATTACTTTATTTATTTTTATGTAGTTTGTAAAAACAGGATTCATAGGTTTCATTGCACATGTATTAAACAGATTTATACATGCAGAGATAGCGCTTTTAACATGACTCATCTTTAATGTATTTATTACACTCCAGTCTATAAGAATGTAAGAGTCAAATTACATGAATAGTAAGATTGTATCCATGGTCTATTTAAAAGCATTTACATTTTGCAAGTAGAAAGTGCTAAAGTGCTAAACTTCTTATTAGTTCAAAGACTAGTGATGCCATCTCCACTTGCTATGCTTGTGCAGTCATCATACACAGTGACTCTTGGGATGGCCACATCTCTCTCCCACACTTTTCTAATGGTCTCTGGAGTTAAAGAAGCCAGAGGCTCAATCACAGACACTTGAGTCTGCTGTACTGCAGTCCCAAGATGCTGAGGGGAGTTAGGACTCAAGCTGTTATCTAAAGCCCACCTATAGGCTTTGTTAGTTGGGGTGGTGGGTGATACAACATTATCGCAGAGTGGTCCACCTGATCCTTCATTTTGAGTCCAAGAGGTTGCTGAAGGGGTGAAAAGGGTACCTACACCAAGCAAATTTGCATGATGGAGGGCATTGTCAATGCTGTGATGGAGGTTGACGGGTGAAGGGGGGTGAAAGTCAAACTCAATCAGTGAGAGAAAGCACTCATTTTCTTGCCATTCCACGCCACTAGTCCACAGAGGAGAGGCACGGTGGTCATAACTGCTGCTGTATAGGACACCTCCAACAATAACTCCAGCATTGTCATGCCCAGTCATTATTGAGGTTGCTGGGGTTGCTTGGTTTTGGATGACTGAGTGGCTGAAGTTTGCACAGGACTGCTTGTGACCTTTCCAGTTATTGGGCAAGAGTTTAGCCCAGTTCCTATCCGGTCTCCTCCAAGGCCCCACTGGTAACCTGTCAAACAGCTTGTTCCAGCGTGACACTGGTTTTCTCTTCCCTGTCTGCTTACTTCCTTGTGGTCTCCAGAACACCTGAGATCCCAGTAATAGAAGAGAGAAAATCCAGGCCAGCTCTAGCAGTCGTGCAGAGAGCTGCACCAGCCACCAACCCCACCCAAATCTGCGCCAGTCACCAAGTAACCCATACAGCCAGAGAAAACTATAGATTTGCAAAGCACAGGAGAGCACTCCGAGGAGGGCGCACATCAACAGCACACGCCTGACACTGTTTTCTAAGCGCTTGGGGGCACTCCATCTTGGTAGTGGGGTCCTGTGGGACGGGTAAAGTTGCTTTAGAGACTGGAAAAAGATTCCTAAACAAAGTGGTAACCCCCAACAAATAGTAAGTGTCTGTAGCATCAATGGCAGTGCTGGCGACAAGGTTTTGGAAAGCAGGTCAGCCAACATGAGAGAGGTACAGTGCAGTGCTGCCAGCTCCCCAGTCACCGAGAGCCTCTGAGCTGATGTTTCTTCTCTCAGAGCAAAAACTGCCAATGTGGCTTGGGCCCAGAGCATTAAGGGAACAGGTAAGTTATACAAAGCAATGAGGGCAGGGCGAGGCAGAATGTTTCTGGTACCATATGGGTCAGTTATGAGCTGTACAAATCGAAGCAGACCTGCTAGCAGAAGCAGGATGTTAGCAAGGGTGAAGGCCTTGCAAAACGGTTGGAACAAATTAGCCCCACCAATCACTCCGAATGTTGCAGCTACCACCACCAACAGAAATAGTACAGCTGAGCCATACACATGTAGCTCCCAAGCAAAGGTTAATGTCCGTTTTAAGTCCTCCCACTGTAGCTGGGTCACATTGCCACCGGTGGAGATTACACATGGGCCTAGTATGCATGTACCTATGCCATCAGATAGGTTGCTCTCTGTTAGTAGTCCAAACAAACTTCCAAACCATTTTGGCTTTTCATCATCTATAATGAAAATGGAGAGCATTTTAGTTAAAACACTATTTTCATTCTAATAATAGAGTGTAAAAGTTGACATAAAAATTACATTATTAATGATTACCTTTGTTTTTTGAGTAATCTCTATCTGTGACTTTGATTTTTGCCCGTAAAACAGATGGAGTTGTGAATGATAACTCCACAGGTAAATCAGATGTAGTCTCTTCATGTTTTTCCTTACCTGAAATTCATAAGAAAAATCAGTGTTTATTTCCTTGATTTGCTGACTTTCTTGCTCTTTATTTTCAGAACTGACACTGCAGTGGTTATTCAAAAAACATCACCACTGTTTAACAGAATAAATCTCTCAGATAAATACTAACCAGTCTGTAATGGAGGTGTGGCTGCAGGCGGATGGTTGGTGACATAATGCTCCTCTCCCACCGTGAGATCAAAGAACCCTTGAATGGGGCCAGACTGCGTGACAAGGGTGCCATTGTGTCCCAACATTTCAGGCTTTGTGATGGAGCTTAACTTCTGTGTGGATGCAACATACTTCATATATTGAGAAGCCTTCATGTCTTCTTTGCTGTTCACATCTATATCGGTATTAAATGTCTCTAAATGCATATCGACTGGAGATTTTCCTGTAGTGTTTGTCTCTGTAATTAATTCGATGGTTGCCAACAAAGTTTGGTCTTTGTTCAATCTCTCATTGTTATTTATGTGTGTAGTCAACTGAACAGCCATTGTGGAAGTAGCTTGATCAGAAGAACTGTTATTGTTTGCTAAAATTAAATCTTGATCATCTTCATCAATATTCTGAGTTCGTTTTTTTGGAACTGGAGGGACAGGGTGAGCATATAACTCTTGCATGTCAAAATCTTGTTTCTTTGCTCTGTCTGGAATTAACATGTCCATCTCCAGTGGACCAGTAGAGGGCATCATAACCTCAAGGCTCTGCTGAAGTCCAATTCCTTCCCCAGAGCCCTCATTTATGCTAAAGTTAGGCAGAAGGGGTAAAACCAAGTCCTTGGTAAATCTATTGTCACCTCCTTCCTCAATCAAGCTTGCGTTATGTGATGCAGGGAGAGTTTTTTGAAAGCCATCAGTTGCCTGGATGCTCAGGTTGTTGTGGCTTAAGGGTTGTGCTGAGATGGAGCCAAGAGAAGTGACAGGTTGCTTAAGAGGCAGTCCTAAAATCAGAGTGAGAAGCCAAACCATTCTGTCCCGATAATTTCCAAAGTCTGTCGAGTAAAAACAGTGCCAGGAGCTAAATGGTGACAGAACAGGATATACATGGATTATAAAGACTTTTAGAAGCTACACTTGTGAAAGTAAATAACATTTCCCAAATCAAAACCAGGATGAATGCACAGGATATTTATACAGAATATGAAAATAGTGACAGTATCAAGAAGGTTAAAAGGTAAAAAATTCAGGTCCCAAAGCAGCGACTAAAGTACCTACGCATTATCACTTTTTTATTTTTTTTATATTTTCTATTTATCTTCTTACAGCTTCTGCACTGTACAATCTGTCAGTTCATCCAGTTTTACAATGTAAATAACTGAATTGTACAATAACTTTTGATTGGTTTGTATAACATATGCAAAACATTTTTCTTTTTTGTATTCTAGCGTTTTTGGGTGAACAGCATGTGACTTGCTAAGAAGAGGTGATGAACCAGTAATTTAAATAATTTACATAGATTAAATAGGCTGTTATTGAACTTCACTTACAAAATATCTATGAAAATTGCATGTATAGTTCCGGTGACAGAAAGTAAGCGTGTGTGTGTGTGTGTGTGTGTGTGTGTGTGTGTGTTTGTGTGTGTATGTGTGTGTGTGTGTGTGTGTGTGTATATGTGTGTATATGTATTTTTTTTTTATATATATATTTACCAGTCACATTTAATCTCTACTGTTTTTTTATACACAAAATATTAAATGTAAATGTCTACCTCGCAGCCTACTGTTGGTGAACTACCTTGTCTATACCTAACTAACTGATTTGTTAGGTTTGAAACAGAAACCCAAATACTCCTCATGCAACCCTTTGAACACTTACCTGAAGTTCCTGAGGTCAGCCGGAAAGTGAATGTCACAGTTTTTCCTGAGTATTTCTCAAAAGTTAATCATTTCCCTGCTGGTGTGATCTTCATTGAATGTTGTCTTCTTGACTGCTGCATCTTTGTGCTGATGCTTAGAGTGCAGCCCACCTGATGTTTCACTGTAATCTTTCTGCCATCTGGTTGATGTCCTGCTGGACTTATGTCTCAGGGTTCTGATCCCAATCCAAACAACAACAGTTGACAAAATCCAGGATCTTTGAAACATTAGTGTAGAATGAAATATGTCAGGGTCATAAAAGATTTGTAGTCTTCAAAAATATTTCCTCTCTCTATTTTGTGTATCTGTTACTTTCTGGTACCACAGATGTGTAAAGGTAATCTCTTCATTATAAAAGGATTTCAGTAAGACCATTAGTTCACTGAACCAGTCTGTTCCTGCATAACATAACAAAGCATACGGAGGGCTAATTGAACAAGAAAAATCCCATCACACAGTTGACGTAATGTGAAAATTATTTTCTCAAACATCTGTTTTTCTGATTTGATACAGTAATTCTGTCTTTTTCAAAACCATGTAAGGCTATATCTACACCTTACTTGGTTCTTGGTACAAACCTGCCATGTAGGGCTTAACATAGTTACTCACAGCAGAGACAACATGATGGATTTAACCAGATCTTATTTGAATGTATGTCAAACGCTCCCACACATAAAAACACACAGAAATGGGGGATATTACCTATTTCAGACATTTAAAAACATTATGTACCATTAAGTAATGGTGGTTTTTTTAGTACATAATTCGTGTACATTATTTTATGTAATATTGTATTGAAAAAACATACTAAAGTATAAATAATGCCATGAGTAAATTAATGTTTTATAGGTCTTTAAAGAAGTTCTATGCAAATTATATTAATATATTTGGCCAGCTCTGTTGTTGGAGTTATGCTTTCAAAGATATTTATTAATTCCCTTTGTTAGTCTGAAATTTTAGTGTTGTTTTTTTTTTAACCAGCTGAATACTGGAGTTCTAAAGGGCTGATCTAAATTAAAATAAAAATGGTTTCTACAAAAAAGTGGTTTGGCATGTGTTTGAGTGAACATTAAATCTTAATTTAAAACATTTAGTTGGATCCTTAGTTGGATTTTCTGATATTTACAAATGTGCTCTGCTGAGATGATTGGACTCCTATTATGTAAATTATTAAATGGATTGTGAAGAGCTATATGTTTATCAGAATTATAGGACAGGGTCATTCTGGGGTTAAGAGAGAGACCGTGGGAGTTAACTCTTTCTGAACTCATAACAGTCATATGATTAAGTGATATACAGCACATCTCACTTGGTCCACCTTAAGAGCTCAGTCAGGCAGCCTTTTGCAGGGCGAGCAGGGGGAGGCCCTCACAGACACATGCTTAGCGCTTTAAGGCGGACTGGAGTGAATAAAGCTTCGCTTAAAGGCACAAGCACGCTGAAATTACATATACAGAATGATTTCATCTCGCTTTGTTACGTACATAATTATACGCAACGTATCTAAAATACATTAAATGCGTTTAAAAGGATTTTGCTGTCATTCTTTTCTATAGCCTATATTTCTTGAACAACTTACTCTCATTAAAATTAAAAAAAAAAAAAGTATTTTTCAATGAAATCACAAGCAGTTGTTCCACAGAGAGCATGGGAAGTTATACCAACAGCATATCAATGGGCAACGTAGTAGGTCTGTACTTTGTTACTGTAAAACCATAAATAAACAGCGAGTGCGCGCACCCGTGCAAGCTGCTGACTGACTCCGCCAGTGTTGCCATGTCCGCTAATTATAAGCGGGGTTTGATTATAGTTGATTATAAATATGTCGCTTGTTGCATTTTCGGACTTATTTCCAAAAATACAATGGCGGGTTTTTATTTTGGTGTAAAAAAAAAAAAAAAAAAAAAAAATTCTATATATATATATATATATATATATATATCTATTATCTTCTATATTATATATATATATATATATATATATATATATGAAATTATGGGGGTATTGTATGATAAAGGGACCAAACCAAAATAAATATCACCACCACAATAATAATAAATAAAATTAAACTAAGAAATAGATTAAGTGGGAAAATTGGTAAATCAATTAAGCATTGAATTTTGATGCTGTTGATAAATATTCAGCAATTTGATAATCTAAAGGTTAAAAAAAACGTTTATTTTATTATTCATTTGGGTCTATAATCAACATTTTTTATAATTTTTAAATCAAATAGGCTATTGCATTTTCACTTTGCTACTTATTCATGGTTTATTATAGTGTGATTATTATAATTATTATTATTTTATTCTTTTGTTCATCAAATTGTCTACCTGTTTTTCTGTTTACGCTCGTGTTACTCATTAATAAGCATATATTAATGTACTCCGTGAAATTCTCACTTTTATCCTACAAGCCTGGAGTTTTATTATTTCAAAAATATCATTAATAATGCATACGAAATAAATTTTAAGGGGATTATTTTTTTTTTCGCAATATGGCAAAATCTGGCAACACTGTGCTCCGCGTTCATGGCAGTGAACGTGCTTGCGGCAGCAGTGGAGCCGGAAGGGGGAGCTGCGAATCCGTCCCCGCCTTCACGAGCTGGACAGCCCGGGGTCTAGCGCTGTCACAGCAGGCCTACTTCCGTCAGCTCTATCGCAAACACTATCATTAAAAAATAACATTTACAGCCATCCAAGCCGTCCAAGCAGCGCGTTTGTGTGTTTTTTAATACGGTAGGACATGCTTGCACCTGGCCGCAGCGGGGTTTAAACCGTTTCATTTATGTGTGTAGCAGAATAAGCACACGTCACAAATCGCTCTTAAATATTGTTAAATGTGTTTGAGTGCAAAAATAACGGGATATAGCAAAGCAAACGGACTTTACATGTGCACGGCCAGCTTTAGTTGAGCTTTAGTGGGGTTTTTGTTTTTTGAACGGCGTGTTTTGGCGGAAATTGCTTTGGTTTTTATTTAAGGTAGCATGGGGAGATTAGC
Source organism: Cyprinus carpio (assembly GCF_018340385.1). NCBI lineage: Eukaryota > Metazoa > Chordata > Actinopteri > Cypriniformes > Cyprinidae > Cyprinus > Cyprinus carpio. The sequence continues at coordinate 11,050,783 of NC_056582.1, read as the reverse complement.
ATGCGAGCTCACTTTAGCTAGACGGCTGCGCGCGCGTTTCCACATTTACTCCGGGAATAATGGCTAATGTCACACAGCGGCGTGCCATAGCGGCATGTGTTTAGCATCGTAATTCAGGTCCTTCCACCTTTTTGTGTGGGTTTTGAAGTTTCATTTGACAAAGGTTAGCGAGTTAGCATTGTTGCTAGCATGTTTTCGATGCAAAAGCATTGAGTGGTCCAGCGTGTGATTGACCATAAGCAGAGCTAGTTTACATTCACATACAATCATAAGCATTGTTGATGTGTGTTAATTAAAAAAGAGCTGTGTTTGATCTTTTAGAGTGAGGTTGGCTTTGTGATTTAAGAACAACCTGAGTGCAACTCATTTATTTTGCTCGAGGGGTCCAAAGTACAGCAGTGTGTAGGGGTTGTTTCTGTCTGAAAATGCTTTATACAGAGAGTTCTTCCTCATTACTCAATCACATGACACACCTTTTGCCTCCAGTTTATCCAGTGCTATCTAAACTGCGCACAGATGCATGCAGATTTCACATATTTATGGTTGTATTGGCTGCTGCTGTAACTCTTCTAAAAGGAAATCTGATCTGCATTGTGCAGAGATTGTATTGAATGCCTCATATGCCAGCTTAGAGCTAGCAGTGATGGAAAATATCTTATTACTCTTTTTCAGGTTCACTGCCCTTGAGTGCATAAGATTTTGGTTTTGTTAATGTAAATGGATGTGAACTGTTAGTCTAGATGAGTCTTATGTGATTTACAGTTTGATTGTACATAAATAATGTAAACACATTACCTGTCAAAATATGTCCATTATGACTATAATATTCCATAGAATAATAGTGAAATATTTGTATAAGGACCCTTTTCACAGACTGATGTTACATCTTTCCACAGTTATTAACATTGTAAATCTAGTAGTTTTTTACATTACTTTTAATAAAAAAAGAAAAAAAAAGTTTTTTAATGTAATCTACAGTTATAAAACTATGCCTTTTGTTGTATTACCTTGGCATTAAATTACAGAGAACTAGTTAACGCTGCTGTGTGAGTGAGGGAGTGATATCAAATTGATCATCTTTTCTCTTCTGACCATCAAAATTAATCTCTCTGTATTTTTTTATCTTTTGTAAAATCATAGAAATGTTATTGCACATACTTTCTTTTGCGGTTGGAGCAAACGGGAATGCCAAAAATTACATTTGTTGTAGTTTCTGTTCATCAGCATTGACGACTTTTGAGAGCTCCAGAAATGTGAAAAGGGTCCATAAGACTAATTTTAAGCATATGCCTTTAGTTTAAAGTGAAACATAAATTCAGTTTGTAAAATTTTGACTGGAAGTGTGTTAATATCATTTGTGATCCAGGCTCCTGTGCAGGGTGGATTGACCTGTCATGAATGAGTCCATTGAAGGCGGTGCGATCTCGTTCGACGAGTATGTGAGGCAGAAGGCGCGCACTATACCTCAGCACCGCATGAAAGAGTTTCTGGAGTCGCTGGCCTCTAAAGGCCCGGAGGTGCTGCAGGAGTTCAGTCAGCAGACCAGCGGCACCACCACCACTATGGTGTACCAGCAAGGTGCCAACTGCATCTACACGGACAGCACAGAGGTGGCAGGATCATTGCTGGAGCTGGCATGTCCGGTAGGAAAAGAATCACTTTTCATTGTTGTTTTAGCTATGATTTAAAAAGCAAAAACTAGTTGTCACATTTCTTCTTCAACTCTGCGCAGGTGCAGGTGACGTCTACACAGATCTCCCCCCAGCTGGCTGCAGCTGTGCATCAAGCATCTGAACAGCAGATCCAAGTACAGGTTTGACTCTGTCTTTTGATTCTGTTTTTGTGTGTCTTATCTACAGGGCAATTAAATACTGGGAATAATGAAAAGCTTCACACTGCCAGGGGCATTTTTTTCCTGTGGAGGGAGTGTAAATTTAACCTTTCATATTTTGTTACAGTGTAGATCATGGTTTCAGACATGATGGCTGGTGCTGCCAGTCGTGTTGATTATTTAGCCTGCTGGTAGAATGTCTGCTTTCTCATTGTAATATCTGTTCATCACAGAAAAATCAGTTACTCTAAAGATATTTCAAAATGTATCTGTCCTGAAACTAGTTTGACATATGATTGCTCTGGAGCTGCTTACATTATAAGAATAATATTAGAATTTGTAGGCATCTCGATTGCAGTGTGACCATAGCACTTTTCCCAGGAAGATGCTGGCAACGTTTTGCCATGTCTTTTTTTTTTTAGAAGGAAACAAATAACATTTAAAAAAGTATTTTTATTCTATTTTTAAATGTAAGATGTTTTTTTTTTTTTGAAAAAGAAGAAATTCATCAAGGATGCGCTAAATTAACCAAACGTGTCAGTGAACACATTTATAATGTAAAATGTTCTTATTTTAAATAAATGCTATTCTTTTGAACTACATATTCATTAAAGAATCTTGAGAAAAATGATCAAGTTTCCACAAAAATAATAAGCACAACAACTGTTTTAAAAATTAATAAGAAATGTTATTTAAACACTATTGCCCGATTTCACAGACAAGGCTTAAGCCCTAGTCCTAGACTGAAATGCATGTCTTAACTGAAAGCAACTTGCACTGACATATCTTAAAATATGTCATTCCCATTGATTTCTATCAAGATGCACACCAGTAAGGTTTTTTTTTTTTCTAAGGCACATTTATGAAAATACTTAATTGTCCTAATTTCACTAAGGCCTAATCCTGGTATTTTCTAAGTCCTGTCTGTGAAGCCAGGCCTAAATCAGCATATCGGATTTTTTCCCCCAAAGTTTTTTGTTCATTAATTCACATTAAGAGCATATGCACCAACCTGCAATTTTTACATATTCATAAATACTATTTTGCAGGAAAATGGTGGCATACATGGCAAAACATGATTGAGAACTTACTCCAGGCTAGCGGGACATCTTTTTGCTCTAAATACCTCTCAATCCCCTCATTGGCAGGTGCAGATCCAGGGGGAGCAGGGTCAGACGGTTGGCCAGGTACTTCAGGTGGCCTCTCCCACCCAACAGCAGCTACAGGGAGTTACCACTACACAGCTGGTACAACAGGGAGAACTCACAGAGGAGCAACAACAACAGGTAATGCATGCCAATACATCATCAGCTTTTCAGCTTATGCATGTTAGATTTATAATGTAACTCGTGGGTACGTCTCTCAGATCCAAGCCCAGCTGGTTGCAGCAGTTGCCGGAGGTCAGCAGATTCAAATCCAGACTGTGGAGGCTCTGTCCCCTCCTCAGCAGCAGGGCTCCCCCAGGGAGGTGGAGAGACGACCTGGAGCCTCACCCACTGTCCTCCAGCCCGCGAAGAAACGAAAGGTGGATGTCCCGACAGTTGTGTCCTACTCGCTTCCTCAAGGGCAGCAGCTGGCTACTGTATTGGCCATCCCACAGGGCCAACAGCAGGGCTACTTGTCACTTCGACCAGACCTGCTGACCGTTGATAGCACACATCTCTACAGTGCCACTGGTACCATCACGGGCCCAGCCGGTGAGACCTGGACCATACCTGTGTACTCAGCCCCACAGCAGCAAGGTGTGGCCCACATCGCCATCCCACAGGAGGCCTACAGCACCGTGCAGGTACAGGCTTCGCCTACCGATAAAGACAAAGACAAGATGGTAATCGGAGCGTCTCAGGCTGCCGTGCCGGTATCTGGCTCAGGAGTGGCCACTCAGGAAGAAGTTGTACATTCGCTGTTCCCAGCGCAGTTTATGAATGGAAATATTCACATCCCTGTAGCAGTGCAGACTGTAGGGGGCGCTTACTCTGGGACGACGCAGGCCCTGCACATATGGGATCCACAGCAACAGCATCAACACATACAGGATGGAGAGGCTCAGGAACAACAGCTCCACCTGCAGGTAAACACATATTCTAGAACAAATCCTGCATGCTTAAAGGGGTGGTTGATCATCATTTTTCTTGATTTTGTTTATGGGGTACAGTGTAACATGTGTTCATGCTTTATTTAAAAAAAAAACACATTATGTACACATATTTTACCTTTTATTCTACACCGCTGTTTCTGGTTCAGATTGGTTAGCTGGCCCACTGTGTTGTGATTCGCTGACCCCCAGTGCACGTTGTCCGGAAACGTCACGCACCTTCCCATCATGGGTAGTTGCATGTTCCTGGGGACAGGGTTTATGTAAACATCAGTGTTAGTGATGTCAAACCCGGGAGGAAGCTCGTCGTAGTCTCTACCAGCCTTTTTTTGAAGTCCTTAAAAAGCGATTTCTTTAAAAGAAAATATCTCACTTTGCGTTGAACGTTGAGCGTCGTAACTTTGCAGACGCTGTTTAGGCTCTAACAGCAATATTACATACTAATTAAATTTAAAAAAGTGAAATCATAATCAACCACCCCTTTAAGTATTTATAGCTCACAGGCTGTCTCAAGTAATTTTGCATTTCTTCAGTAGGTGACGTGCATTTAATCAGAATGAAAAATGCACATCACTTATGCATATCAATATAATGTGGCACTGATGGTGTTCTGTGTTTCCGGCGCAGACTGAGGCGGAACCACAGTTGGAACCTCCTCCAGAGCTGGTCCTCCCCAACACACTGAAGCCTGAGGAAGGGTTGGAGGTGTGGAGGCTCTGGGTACAGCGCAAAAATGCTGAGCTGGACAAGAATGAACAAAATAAGCTGGCACCTATTGGACGTGAGTTATTTTTTTCATCTTTACCTCTGTCTTCATACCGTCACTGAATCTAGGAATGTTAGAATTTTAGTAGGCGATAGCAATATGAGTGAAATTGTATGATTCTTGATTCCAGATTCAATACAACAGCCAAAACTAATAGCAAACACAATAAAAAAAGAGAAGGAAAAACTAATAGCTTTGGTACACAGGCAGTAATTTAATGTGTTAAATATTGATATAAACAAAGTAATAGCCTTCATGCATTTCTCAATCATGTGTGCACTTACACATGTAAGCATTCAAAAGCAGGTACTCATCAGCACTTGGGTACGGAATTGAGTTAGTAGCTGGTACTGTTATATTTATTTGTCAGTTTTAGTATTAAAGTGATACTCCGGTATCTCTATCAATAGTTCAATCATACAGTTATTTCTTTAAATATATTGAATATTATAGAAAAAATGACATGTTGTTTGCTTCACATAATAATGAATGATACAGTTCTTTTCATGAATTCATTCAGCTTAAAAACTATTAAGTAGAAAACATTTCTTCATGTTTCTGGTCAGTTTTTTTTTTTTTTTTTTTTTTTTTTTTTTAATGAAATGAACAATCAAGAATAAATCACATTAAAACAAATTAAAGGTTATTTTAGATTGTAATATTATTTCTCAATATTGCTGTTTTACTGTATTTTTGTGATATTTGATAATAAATATTTGTACTTTTTTTCTTTATTTTTTAATTGCTTACATGTATTTTATTTAAGTCTTAAAAGGTATTAAATTTAATTTCCTTAACCATGTAGAATCCATGGTCAAAACTGTGAACTGTGTTTTTATTAAGCATCTAGTGATGATTATTGGCAGCAAAATGAATATCTGTCTCTGCAGGTCGACAGCCGCTGCGCTTCCAGGATGATCTTGTGTCAAGTTCAGTGGGTGAACTAAACTTGGCTCTGTCTCTGATGACCCAAGAGGCTCGTGGGCTGGAGGGGGAGCCATTTGAACCCGATTCACTATACTATGTATTTTTATGTATACAGAAAGTATGTACTATTTGTAATATTTTAGTTTCTGCTGATTATGCTGAATCATTAGTATGCATAAGCTGATTTCCTTCTCTTTTTTTTAATTTTGTGTAGTACATGTTTGAGAACGGCAGAGTAGACGACATCTTCTCTGATCAGTACTACAGCCGGTTCTGTCAGTGTTTACACAAAATTCTTGAAGAGTGGAGGCCCAGTGTTCACCCTCTTGGTAAGTTTGTGTGTGTTTTTTTTTGATGTTCTTTTTTTGTTTTTTGTGGTTTTTGTTTTTTTTGTTTTTGTTTTTGAGGGTATATATTATCAAGTGTTGTGTGAGAGGGGATGTTGTGTGGGTGTGTGAGGATGTGGGAGCTCATTCTCCATCCACTCTCCTTACTACACTGATGTACTTCAACACCAAGTGAGTCTCCTTCTCTTCTCAGTTCTTTAAGGACGATGGCAAAGAGTGCTCAGGGGTTATAATAATATAATGTTGTTTCTGCATAGGTACTTCCACTTGACCACAGTGGAGCAACATATGAAAGTGGCCTTTTCCAAAGTGCTCAGACACACCAAGAAGAACCCCACCAACCCTAAAGACAAGAGCACCAGCATCCGCTACCTGAAAGGAGTTGGGCCACACAATGTTGGACAGAAAGGTTAGGAGGCTGGATGTGGTCGCATATAACAATACAAATATAAACTTTATCCTTATGTATTGTGTACAATACCTTTCAAAAGTTTGGGCTCAGTAAGTTTTTTTTTTGTTTGTTTGTTTTTTAATTGTTTTTAAAAAAAATCTCTTGCAGACCGATGCTCTCCAATTGTGATTTTGCCATAAACAAGTGAAGGGAAGAGTTATAGAAAGACACGTAAAAGTAATAAATTCATTGGTCAAAAATTGTGGGAAGGCATAAATGACATCTGTTATTGTTGTAGTGACAGATGACATGTACGCAGAACAGGCTGAGGACCCAGAGAACCCGCTGCGTTGTCCTATCAAGCTCTATGACTTTTACCTCTTCAAATGGTAAGCCACTGATTTTGTCATATGCTAGTGCAATAGCTAGCTCCATTAAAAAAAAAATAATAATAAATTATACATTTAAATGATTCCTTTTCTTTTCCTCATTTTTCTTTTTTTTTTTTTCTTCAGTCATAATGCTGAGGGTGGTAGTGATGAGTATTATTTGATGACAGAACCTGTTGTGGCACCAAACAGCCCTATTTGGTACTCCACTCAGCCAATCACGAGCGAGCAACTGGAGCACATGCTAACACGCATCATGATGGTGCGGGAAATCCAGGAGATTATCTCAATCACGCAGGCCAATGTACACTGAGAGAAGACAAGGGCAAGCAAAAGAAAGCAAGATGGAATAAGAGAGAGTGGCTTTCTCCAGCGCGTCGTCATGCCATCATCCTCTCTTTTCTCAAAGAGACTGAAACAAATTGCCTCTGCAGAGTCTCGTTCTATTTCATCCATGATTAAAAAGAGAGTGAAGAGGTTCAAGAGAGGTTTTCAGTGAACTGGACATATATAAAAGCCTTGTTTTGTTTTAGATACAGGAACTATTTCTGTTTCTTTCTCTAATGACCATTGAGATGTATTTGCCCGGATCTCTTGATGTGTGCATTTTCTCTTTCTGCCATGTATGTTATGCTCCATCCTTCTTCCCACTGTCCCCTTTTCTTTAAGTAAGTGCTGAACTGTAAGGATCTAGTGGTTTTTAAGACTGCATACTAAACTTAAGTGATTATTGGCAGTGGACTGGAACACCATGTGATGGTCAGGTATAAACACATTTGAAAACATGGATTCATCCATTTGTAACACCTAACGCAACCCCCTCTCACCCCCAGGAGCTTGCAGTAGCAGAGTTCACACACCTGAGGAGTGTATTATACATAAAGACTTTTTGGTTCTGTTTTTATTTTTTTTTTATATGTATATATATACATGCATCTATGATAACCCGATATGTATTGATATTATAGTGGTGCTGGAGAATTGAAGCCTGTTTTCAAACATGCCTTTTTGTACAGTGATTTACCTGTATGTGTCATCTTTGACCCTTTCTGCAGTCTCTGGGCAGTTTTGTCACACAAACACGCACGGGCTTCATGACACAGAAACAGAATAAATTTCTATGTAAGTAGTTCACAAAAGTATTATTACTTGCATTATTGAATTGAGAATGTCAATGAGAATTTTCATCTTCATTAAAATACTATTATTGATATGAATATATATATATATATATATAAAATCTGTGGTTTAGCAAGTGTTCATCAAAAATATGTTTAATATGGAAATACAGTATTGTTTTAAAGTTTGGAGCTAGCAATATTTTATTTATTTTTTGAAGAAATGCATTCAATTGATCAAAAGAAACAGTAAAGTTTTTTATTTTTCATAAAAGATATCTATTTAAAATAAATTCTGTTATTTTGAACGTTCTATTCATCTAAGAATAAAAAAAAAAGGATTACAGTTTCCACAACAATATTAAGCAGCACAACTGTTTTCAGCATTGCAAATACTAAGATATGTTTCTTGAGCAGCAAATCATCATGTTAGAATGATTTCTGAAGGATCATGTGACACTGAAGACTGGAGTAATGATGCTGAAAATTCAGCTTTGCCATCACAGGAATAAATGACATTTTAGAATATATTAAAACAGAAAACAGTTATTTTAAATTGTAGTAATATTTCACAATATTCATGTTTTTATTGTATTTTTAAATAAAATAACGCAGCCTTGGTGAGTATAAGAGACTTCTTTCAACACCATAAATCTTACCGACCCCAAACTTCTGTACAGTAGTGTAGGTTCATATTTCAAGGAACCTATGCTACAACACTTATTGTTTATCATACCTGTGGTGCTAATTTGTTCCAGTGAGCATATCTGTGGTCTCAGTGCAGGTCAAAGCAAGAGCCATGTGCACTGGTTTTTCACACATAAAACACACATAGTCCCTGGTCATAGTATGCTTAAGTGCCTTCTTTTACATGAATAAAAATATAATGTTACATTATATATAATTAAATCTAGTAACATTTTATAATAATAAGAAATACAGGGCACAGTTAAGTCCCGTTCAAACTAAAGCGAGACGCAACGACGAAGCGACACGATCCCATTCATTTCAATGGAGAGCTGGCGATTTCCGGCGACACGAGCGACAGCGACCGAATGGGCCAGCGACGCGACAAAGTTAATGCAAGGATTTAGTTAGAATCCTTCAACTTTATGCAAATGAAAAGCGAATTTCAAGAGCGACACCCAATAGGAAAGACGACGGTATTTTACATTACTCACTGGCGTATATGTCCGATTAAAATACGAGAATCACAGCTAAAGCGGAGTAATCAAGTAGACACTAAAAAGATGATCGTGAATGAACACTTATAATTGGTCAGCGTGATCAACTGTATATTGAATTCAGCCAAATCAGCTAAAAGTACGGGAATCGAATTACTGGTCACGCTGTACGGTTTTGATTCATTAATTGAACAGTTTTCAATGCATGGATCATTCCTCAGATCAGTTTGTAATAATAATAATAATAATAATGTAGAGTAGGCTAAACCAAGTTCTTAAATGTTATTTAAAATATGACAGGTTGGTCATAAATATATTTGATATAGCTACGTAAAAAAATATTTTGGACGCTTAAGTCAAACTTAAATCGAGATAAGATGCAATCTGCAAACACATTTTACCATTTGAGCAATTTCTTTTCACCAGAAAAGGTCATTTTAGTTGATGTATGACATTAGTGCAATTCCAAATAAAAGGCTTAGTGATATTAAATATATATATTAAATATAGAGATAAAAGCAAAACAAACAAAAACATGGTTACATATTTTACATATTTTATTCACAAAATCTTTTGACTCACCAAAATCAATTCAAAAGAGTAATTTGATAGAAAACTACTGGTCGCGGTGTTCTGATTCACAAAAAAGAACCATCTCATGAGAGTCATAAAAACATGGTACCGGTTCTAAATAAGCTTTCATCTCTAGAAGAGTTTTTATATATAGTATTATGTGTTTTAGTATATAAAGGGTTTTGGATGTATACAAAATGTAGCCTATATACAAACAACATGTATCGTTTCTCATTATTCATGCTTTTTAAAGGGGTCTGAAGTGAAAAACAGGCATATTTCTCTGAAATATTTTCTAGCAATGCATACGGACAAGTAGCTACTATATGTTAAAATATGTTAAAATTGTGGTGCCAAGAAGAAAGAGAATCTTTGTGTGCAGAGCATGTGTGTATCTTTGAAGGGAGGGCTGCGCGTGAATAATGAATAATGGCTGGGTTTGTGCTCACAGCTGGGTGAATTAAACATGAAGCCAGCACTAGAAAACTCACAGGTATGTTCCCTCTGTTTCTGTCTTTAATACAAATGCATAATATCAGATTTAAAACTTTTTGTCTGCTATATGCTCTGGTGAAATAATAATAATAAAAAAATAATCCTGAAACACAATAAAAACACTTTCCCTTTAATGAAATCTCATAAACCTCATGCAAAATCTCAAAGAGCGGTCAAGAGGAAAAGTTTACAGTCTGTAATGTCTTTTCGATAGCTGGTTAGGTTGTCTAAATGAACCAGGCACCTGTCCTGCTGGTTGGGGGTCAGCAGCCGCCTGCATGGTATCTCATGACAGCCTGGTGGAATTTGAGCTCCCACAGGCCTCCGGTTTATATGCTATCAGGTCCTCGATGTTGGTGAGTGATAATGTCCCATTTCTTTACACAAATGGACCGTGGCATAACTGTTTGTAGAAGAGCGGAAACAGACAGATAATGTCCAGAGTCCAGACTCTCAGTTTCAGTAGGGCACTTCCTTTTATTTTACACCAGAGCATCATCATGAAGCTCATCACAGTGATCAGATGTTGTCATCCACTTTATACCACATAAGGGCCACCGGTGATGGGTGAATAATACTAGATAGGTGGTGTGCTGGAACCCATCCCTTGACAGGTGTAATATTAGGCTACACATCTTCCTCGATTCCGCAGATCGAATTTCAAACAGGATTCCCCAGGTAAGATGCTTAAGGGGCGTTGATGTCATTGTACGGAAGTGAGTTGGACCACACTGCTGGGCACAGATAGCAGTGCCACTGAAGACAATAGTAGGACATCGTGGGAGTTTCGACAGGAATTCGAACTGAGCTGGAGCATCAACAGGACTTGGGATGTCGCACCAGACGGGTATCCATGGTAAGCAAAATGAGAAATTTCTTTCAATACACTGCAGCCCATATGGATTTAAAATTTAGAATTCTTTATCTTTTCCTTTTAGTGAAATGCATTTTGAGTAAGAAGTGTAATATAAACTATGAAGATATGCTATAAAGTTAAAACAGGGGACATTTGGAATAATACATGTAAAAAAAAATAATAATAATAATTACCAAAGTCTTGCATTAAACTTTTTCAGATTTGCATGGAGTCTATGTGCAAATGTGTTCATCTAAAGGCAAAGGAAATTATCAGTAAAAAGAAAAAAAAACAAACGTCACTATGTTTTGAGTAGGAAAATATTGATAGTTCTGCTTAATTCTGGGTTTCAACAAACTAACTTCTACAGTTCTACAGAACATATATATATATAATGGCATATATAGTTATATAGGTTTAAAATAGAGAGATAATATTAGGCTGTGTTTTATGTGAATGATGATGGGAGGTAATTTAAGCTTACGGACGGAAGCGCTGCTCCTTATCCATCTCACCTGCACCTACATCATTTATGAGTCCTGGTGCCCCGTTACCATGGTGAGGCCAAGAATGAGGCACAGGCCGCACAGTGTGGAAACAGTGTAAAATTTCCTTTGTTTCAGTCAATTTTCTTGGTCTTTTTAAAAACTATGTGATCTAATGTAAGAATTTATAATATGAAATACTAAGCAATGGGGTGGTCTCTCCATTCTTATGATGATTAAAGGTTTGTGGCATAAAATCATTTTTGGGTTTACTCACTGTATCCTGTCTCTGTTGTATCGTCATATGTTGTATACTTCACTGCTAAAACCAGCAACTCCAGACTTAAGAGAGTTCCTCGTGAAGGCGAGAAGGGGAGCTGTCAGACTGGTGAAGGTTGTTATAAAGAGCGGTGAGTAGGAGCATTTGTTTTTGAAGCCATCTGTGTATGCAGTTTAATATTAGTATTTCAATACCCACAGGACGGTTTTGCTTGAGCAAAAAGATTGATGGTGCTCTTGATTAGTTTACTGCTATTTACCCTTTCTGTTTCGTGAATCAGGCCTCACATCAATGTATTAAAAAAAAAAAAAAAAAAAATCACAGTAATGCAAGTTCTAAAATATTACTTAGAAGATCAAGGGTGGCCATATCATTTAGAAAAGTATGTGGATAAGCCATACTTAAATATTATGCTAGAAATTTGATTTACATTTCTGAGTCATTTTTGTTATTTATTTTAAGGTCATTTTAGTGGATTTATGAAGTTTGTACCCTTTTTAAAACATGCAACAGATTATATTGAATGTAAACCTGTAGTACATTTCAAATCTTAAAAGTATGTTTTTTTTTAAAAAAATGAACTTGTAGATAATGTAATATTAATGAAATAAAAGGTAACTTAAGTGTACTTAAAAAGAGTACACTTTCACGATTGTTTCTTGACACTCTTAAGTTCACCTTAAAAAGTGCACTTTGCAATAATGTCAAATTGGGTTTCATTTGAAAGTACATTTTAAATCATGCTTTTTAATAATAATTTGTCGTGCTTTAAATATGTACGCTTATTTTGATGTGTTGACTAATATACTAAAGCACATGTAATAGTTAAAATAAAATTTTAGCTATCGTGTGTCAATCAAAATTACATTTTAAAGTGAATATATTTTAAATGCACTAAATTGCACCTTCATCAGACATAAAAGTAATTGTTACATATAAAGATATTTTTTAATTATAATTATATTTATAATTTAGTCCTACTCAAAAAAAAACAACAACAACAACAACAACAACAAAAAGTGTAATGCAAAGACTGCATTCATTTTTAAGTCTAAAAACTTATGCCTTATTTTACAAATATATTTTCGTCACTTGTTGACCCTAAAGAATGTCAAGTAAATGTGAAGATAAATTGGACTGTGGAATGTTATTGGACTGAGAGTGATAGTCAGAGCATTTATCTGATGCTACTGCAAGTAGTCAGGGTGTGTGTTATAAGGTGTGTATGTGTGTGTATCTGTCTGTGTGTGTTTCAGAGCAGCTGGTGTTGGGAGCGTACAGAGAGGTGTCTCAGAGCTGGGATCAGGACTATGATGCATATGTCCTGCCCATGCTGGACGGTCTAGAACCCTGTTATATCCTTTACCGCCTCGACTCACAGAACCAGCTGGGATATGAGTGGCTGTTTATCTCCTGGTCACCAGACCAGTCACCAGTAAGTAGGAAACACTTGATGAAGTGAAATGTGTTCACTCAGTACAAACTCTCACCCTCATACTCTATAAATAATGTTGCCTTTAGCCCCTTGGGTTTAAAATACTGTGAATTACCCTTCTGAGTGACAATACCTATTCATTCTGCACTTCACAGGTGAGGTTAAAGATGGTGTACGCTGCTACCCGAGCCACACTGAAGAAAGAGTTTGGTGGAAGTCACCTCAGAGATGAACTGTTTGGAACAGTCCAAGTGTGTAAACAGGGGTTTATTTGAACATTTGAACATGAGATTTGAGTTGAAATTATTTTATAATTTTACCTGTATATTATCAATAAGTTTTGCCCATATATATAATAAACTTCAACATAATAAACTTCAGTTATTAACATTGTAAATTTAAGACTTTTTTTGTATTTAAATTTTTTTCATATGTGATGTATATTCATAACATTATATTTTCTGTTTTCTTGGCATTACTTACAAAATCCTAGTTAACACTGCTGCGAGGGCGTTTCTAATACACCCAATTCTTTTGGAAAGTCATGGAAACATTATATAATGGATTTTTTTCTTTTGCTTTTGGAGCAAATAGGAACATAAATAAATAAAAAATCATATACAGTATTTTTAGAATCTGATTGCAGAAATTCCACGACTGAGCAATCAGAATGAAGTAAACCAGACTTGAAGTAAACTCACCTTTGCTTAGGTTTCTTCAGGTCACATGTTTAGAGGTGTGATGATGTGTCATCTAAGCATTATTTACTAATATGACCTGCAGGAAGACGTCTGTTTCCAAGGTTATCTACGACACCTGTCTTCCTCTTCCACCCCGGCCCCTCTCACTACTGCTGAGCAACAGCTCCATCAGATTAAAATAACAGAGGTGAGGAAGGTCAAAAATGTGTAAATACCTTCATACCAAAATTGAGTATCTGACAGCTTGTCTGCCTGCAAATTAATATCTAAACAAATGTATTTCTTAATAATGCACCTGACAGGACAAAGTGGCACGGGTGAGTGTCCTGTGATTGATTTTGTTTTCAAGTACATAAATATAAAATGGATTTTCACAAAATTTTGTACTTTTCTATTCAGGATGAGCGAAGACGGATTGCCACTGTAAGCGGACAAGCAAAGGTAGCTTCTGCTCTCTATTCGCAAAATTATAAGAAATTTAAATTTTTACAGATTGACATATATATATATATATATATATATATATATATATATATATATGTATGTATATATATATAATCTTTGTGTGTATATGTTTCTGATATAGACAGAGATCAGCGTGGAGAGTAAAAATCCAACTTTGCAGGGTTTGGCGTTCCCATTGCAAGAAGAGGCTAAACATGCTTTACAGCAACTTAAACACAAACGCATCAACTACATTCAACTAGTAAGTTCCACATACATATGCATAAACAAAAAAACAAAACTTTTTTTTTTTTCAGACTTTTATATTTTTAACCATACAGGTTACACTCAATAAGCACATTTAGTATCATTTTGCTTCATTATACATACAAAAATGTTTTGATAATGCTGTTGCTAAATATCCTGTTTTTGTTTTGTTTGTTTGTTTGTTTGTTTGTTTTCTGCATGATGTTTGAAACCAGATTATTTGCATAATATTACATCAAAATAAATTAAACTACAACACACACAAATGTGCATTAGTGTTTGGGGGTAAATAGAGGTCTTTTATGCCACTAAGATGTTACAGTAATTACACAGCAATTAGTAACAGTATTACAATTTAAAATAACTTTTCTATTCAAATGTATTGTAAATTGTAATTTATTCCTGTGATGGCAAAGCTGAATTTTCAGCAGTCATTACTCCAGTCTTCAGTGTCACATAATTCTTCAGAAATCAATCTAATATGCTGATTTGCAGCTCAAATATTTCTTCTTGTTACACATTTTGAAAACAGGTGTGCTGCTTAATAATTTTGGAAACCGTAATATATTGTTTTTAGGATTATTTGATAAATATAAAGTTCACGAGAACAGCATTTATTTGAAGCATAAATGTTCTGCAACATTATAAATGTCTTTACTGTCACTTTTAATCATGGTAATGCATCCTTGCTGAATGGAAGAATTAATTTCTTTGAATAAAAGTGTAAATTTTTACATTATCACATAGAATATTACACTACACCTGCACTCCAACTCATCTTCACTAGCCCAATAACAAAGCACTTTTTACTTTATCATCTTTGAGGCTGGACACCGAGCGAGAGACAATTGAGCTGGTCCACACTAGTCCTACAGAGACCAAAGAGCTGCCAAGCAGAATCCCAACTGATGCCCCACGATACCACTTTTTCCTGTACAAACACACCCATCAAGGACAGGCAATGGAAGCTGTAGGTTAGTGTCAAGATATTAACTATTTTCTGCCAATATCACAATATGCCAACTTGGCCTCTTAAGATTGGTAATGATGTTTTGTTTGCGTTTGAATATGTGGACCAGTTTTCATCTACTCCATGCCTGGGTATAGTTGTAGCATCAAAGAAAGGATGCTGTACTCCAGCTGTAAGAATCGACTGCTGGATGAGGTAGAGAGAGACTATCACATAGAGATCGCCAAAAAGGTACACTAACAGCAACAGTTGGTCTTAATACTGTAAAGTTTGTTTTTCAAGATAGCTGTTGAACATCCAAGCTTTGACCTGAGTAGAAGAGTACAAGGATGTCAAGTACTTGAGTACATTAAAATAGATTATTTTATTTGAAATACATTTCTGTGGAAAAATCATATTTTACACCTTACTAATTCATTTAGATCTCCAAAGTAACATTAACGTTTATTAAGAAATTGTAATTGACCACAAAACTGTGGTTATTCACTCTTTACACAGGTGTGAACATGGATAAATACCTATATTAAGTCAATAAAATTAACAATAACAATAAAATGAGCCTGTGGCTACTTGAATATATTTTAAAATATAATTTATTTCTGTGATGTCAAAGCTGAATTGATGTCACATTTCACATGATCCTTCAGAAATGATCTGGTGCTCAAGAAACATTTTCTTTTCTTATTTTCAATGTTTTAAACAGTTGTGCTGCTTAATCGTTCTGTGGAAACTGAGATACATTTTCCAAAAATTTTGAAAGAACAGCATTTATTTAAAATATAAATATTTTTTAACATTACAATTGTCTTTACTCTCACTTTCGATCAATTTAAAGCATCCTTACTGTAAAAAAATGGATTTAGAAAATTTAGAAATTTAGAAATTTCATTTAAAAAAAATGAAAAATAAGATTTTAAAAAATTATCCCAAAGTTTTGACCGGTATACTGTAACTTTTTGCTTCCAATCAAATTCTCATATTTACCCACATTTGAGTTAAACTATTTATGTGTCGTGTGTAGATGGAGATTGATAGTGGAGAGTGCCTGACAGAGGATTTCCTGTATGAAGAAGTTTACCCGATGCAGCATGCTCTTAAACAAGTCTTCACCAAGCCAAAGGGCCCTACAGGGAAACGAGGGAACAAGCGTCTAATCAGAGGAGCTGGAGAGAATGGAGATGAGAGCTAGAATCATACAGTCAAAACATGTTAAATGACATCTGATACACTTGTTTAATTTCTCCCCTCAATGGCCTGTAGCCTATTTCTTGCCTGAGCTATCCTTTTCATAGTTATTATTTTTTATGTTAGATTTTAACTATTCTTCTTTCACTCTGAAACTCATTCTCACAAGGTTTTCGAGGCCACATAAATATGTTGTTTAAGTGAAGATTTTTATGTTATAGTTCAAATAAAATCCATTAATCTGTCTTGTTAAATCTCCTTTTTCTCTGTGGAGCAGCGTTACATTTAGTTGGCACTTTAATAAGCCTCTCTGCTTTTTGGTAGAGTACATATTGACGGTTTACTGAGAAATCTCCACCAGTCAGGTGTTATATTAAGCAAAAAAGTATTGGTGAATTAGTGACTAACTGAATAGATACGAGTTGGAATCAATTCTAGTATCTATTAAATATATTAGTATAACATTAGATACTAAAACTGAAAGATATACTGGATTTCTTGGCAATGAAGTAAATGTTAATAAAATGGATACTCGTTAAATGGTTAGCAGAAACATAAAAACGATGGGTCCTTAAAAACATACATGTGAAAAAATTACTTAATTTTTTTTATATAATTTGTATTATTTATTACAAACAGTAATTCCATTGTTTGTTTTTGTTTTTTCTGGATGTGTCTATTAAAGGGTTAATGCATGCTCTGATCCAGGGATGTTAAGATCTTATGAACAAGCCTTTAAGACTAACACACAGGGAGTTGTTAAGTTGTTTTTTTTTGTTTGTGCTGTAGTGGGAGGTGCATTTTTTTGCGTGTCAGGTGGACACCTCTTAATAATAAGAATAAACACATTTATACCAATCTTGTAACCAGACTCCGTTGCACATAGCAGACACGTACAAATAGCCAAGATAGTTAAACAGCTCCAAAAGGTTTGTCGCGCACAGCGGACGTCTTCGCCTTCTGGCTGCCCTCCCAGGGCGAGTTTTTTAAGGCGACCGTTATTAGAATGTGTCACTTTATGGTTTCCATGGTGACGCGTCATTGCTTGTCACGTGACACACCGCAACAACAACAGAGCTGAATGATTGATGATCTGCTTTTATGTCATTTTTCCTTTTTTATTCAAAATATTCACAAATTTGTTAGATATGGCATGAAATATCTGATATTCCGATTGTCAAATATATGCAAGTGGAAGTGTTTTAAAACACCTGTATAACGATCGCGTTAGTTGAGCTGTATGCGCGACGGCATCTTAGTTTGTGCCGCAGACGCAGTTCAGAGAATCGGATCTGTTGTATTTACAACACGTGAATTCATCCACTTCTCCCGAAATATATAAAAGTAAGTGGCTGGGTGAACTGAGAGAAGAATAGAGTAAACTTTAAAGTTACTTACACATGTGTATCTGATATTTATAAAAACAACGTGTCTAATTATAATAGAAAGGATTATTATTGCCTCTTCCTTTGACATCAGTGTGTATTTTACAAACTCTAAATGTATTGTTTTTTTAGTAGTTTATGTCTGAAACCTAAAATAAACATTATGTTGGTTGAAAAACACTGAAAAGTTGTGATATATGACAGCTCTGAAACCTATGCTCTGAACGCGCCTCTCTCTGGCTCAGCGCCAGCCAACACGTGAAAGCACATTTGAATTTAGCAGTGATCACGTCATGCACTGGGACCAGCCTGGACTGATCACACCGGTGTGATCGTACGTACGTGCGAAAGGGTCAATAATTATTTAGTTGTGCTCAAAACCTCCTCGTGCATAAACTTCTTAGGTTAATAACAAACAGGAGGATTTAAAAAATGTTGTATACGTTTATGTATTTATTTTTTTTGCATCTGTCAGAGAGTGCTGTAATGTCTGCATTTTCCAACGGGGGTGCTGCAGCACATGCAGCACCCCTACTTCCCACGGCCATGGTTGATGTATTTTTTTTTTTTCTTTAAGAGGAATTAGACTTATCACTACGCTTACCTTACAGTCCCGTCCCATCACAGCCCTTGCTGCTGCACAGAGATCTCTCAGTTAAAGCAGCTGGCGCAGAGGTCAATTTCAGCGACTGTTTCAGCATTCCTGGAAAGCCCTTTACTGGGAAAGTCATCCGCCTCTGAAACCGGCCCGGGCGCTTCGTCACCGCACACGGCAGCCAATGGAAACGCAGAGACGGCCGAGAGCGCAGTTCTGCGAAACAGCGCGAGCGCCTGATGATGAGTCCAGGAGCGCACAGATGAGAATGAGAAAGAGATTCCTAGAACACAGCGTCAACTCATGAAACAGACAAACGTGCTGAAAAAGGCGTTTCTTGCTGCTCTTATTACAGGAATATAATAACCCACCAAGCCAAACGACCTATTACTCTTGTTTGATTGCTACTACTAAGCGCTTGTTGTTGTTGTCGTCGTTTAGCGTCAATTTTGTCCTCATTACGCTCTCTTCTATTTCTTAGAGAATATTTGACGAAGAAGGCTCGTTCGGTTTAGACATAATCAGAGATTATTCCTAATGTAAAATGTTTAGATGTTGACCAAATTCCCTCGCTTTGAGGACGCTTTGTCGCCTTTATAGCACCACTGGAACAATGTCAGCAGCTGTGACACACTGGACTTGGATTCGCGTAAATTGTACAGCCTTTTCAAACTGGCATCGCACATTTTTCTGTCTTTTTGTGTCGTACAGAAGGTGACGATTTTATTTCCACAAAGGTAAGAAGTGCTGTATTCAAAAACCTTTTAGTTTCATGGGAAATGTGAAGCGGCCAGACCTGTTTGGTGGGTTCACTCTTGCCATAAGTTCATGAGAACTGCAGTGCTTAGCCTACATCATCCTTTTGTGATTGATTGTAATTCACTCCCGGTTCCTGCTGCTGATATTTCGAAACTGAACATTTTGCTCTCATCTAAGTGCTTTTTAATGTTGGATCGTGTTTCAGGAGCGAAACATGCACTGAAAGTTTTCTGACCAAGTTATAGCCTACTAAGCAAATACGAAAACTTAATGTATAGGCCTACATTGCCATAGTTTGAAAATTAAAAGCATGCCTATTTCCCCTGACGTGTAGCTGCTGAGCACATGCCCATAATTTAGGTGTTATTTTATATTTTATTTTATTTTATTTCAGTTTAAATATCGGCAATTGTGGTTCAGCTATTTTTCATTTTTAATTCTCTCTCTTTTTATTTTATAGACTTAACATGCCTGTGAGTATAGCCTACTTTACATTTTGTGTAAATATAATTTGAATAAAATGTTCAATATTTTGTAGCCTACAATATCAGTCATCAAAAGCTGCAGTTAGTAAAGTCTTTTGTTCTCATTTAGAGTAAAAACCACATTTACCACACTTTCAAAATTTCACCTTTCCTGGGCATTTCAGAAATGAGGGTTTAAATATGCCGACTTAACCATTGTGTCATGATATTATTATATTATCATGATATTATCATTATTATTTTATTGGGGTTTTAATATGTGGGGTTTTAAATATGCCGACTGATTCTGACTCATTGAGGCAGATGTTGAGGCAGAAATAAAAACACCAACAAAAAAACACATCAGTTGATTTATACTATTTTACATATGACATATTTGTGACTTGTTGGCTTGTAAAATCTGTGGTTTACCCTGCTGCTTTCCAAAAGCATGCGTTAAAAAAGCATGTGAGTGCATTCCTTTTTTCTTGGTGCACTGCACTGCACTTCCTTTGTTTGTTTTTTCTTTGAGTTCATTGAAATTATAAATGACAAAACCAAGAAGAGCACAGCAATTTTTAACGATTGGACTATTATCTCTGCTGTCTCACCTCACGTCATTTGCCGACTTAACCATTGTGTCATGATATTATTATATTATCATGATATTATCATTATTATTTCTCATATAATTGTTCTTTTTTAAAAGAAGGCTCTTATGCCAGAGCCACATTCAGGAATGGTTGCTAGCCATACAAGTGCCCAATATGAGAGGGACGAATCACAGGTTCAACAAATTCAGCAGTCCCAAGCAGCTCCCTACTCATGGGCCCCAGCTGAGGACTTGCATTTCGTCACCACCACCTTTCAGCACCTACACACCTCAGGTATATATATATGTAAGTTTTAAATAAGTTTGGGGTCAGCAATATTTTTTTTTGGAAAGAAGTCTCTTATGCTCACCATTGCTGCAATTATTTGGTTAAAAATACTGTAAAACAGTTAAATTGTGAAATATTTTTTACAATGTAATATAACTTTTTTCTATTTAAATATATTTTAAAGTATAATTTATTTCTGTGATGGCAAAGCTGAATTTTGTGGAGCTGTTACTCCAGTCTTCATATTAATAAACAGTTTCTTTATCTTTTAGGATGGTACTGGGGTGCTGTGACAGCCAGTGAGGCAAGGGATGCCCTCATTGGATTGTCTGAAGGGACTTTCCTTGTGCGTGACAGCAGCCATCCACTCTACCTCTTCACCCTCTCCGTACAGACCTGGAGAGGCCCCACTAACATCCGCATCAAATACAACAGCGGCCGATTCCGTCTCGATTCCAGTTTTCCAGCCCGATCTTGCCTGTTGTCCTTTTCTGCTCTTCCTAGTCTCGTGCAGCACTATACATCAACGAGTCAAGGGGAGGAGAGGACAGCAGAAGAACATCACGTGATGTCAAAGTACAATGGCATCCTGTTGAAGCTCAGGAAGCCTCTGCACAGACCTAAGGCCTTTCCAACATTACAGCACCTCACACGCCTCACTATAAACAGACATACTGGTTGCCATACACAGTTGCCGCTGCCACGGCTGCTGCTGCTTTACTTGCAAGAATACCCCTTTCAGGTGTGAGGACACTTGGGGAGATGTTGGTGCATTTCAGGGGGTTCGTTTTTGCAAAGTGAATTGGTGACTTAGCCAAAATTTGTAAATGATGCTCCCTCGCAGAATCATGGGTCCTTTTATTGTGGTCATATAAAGAGATTTACTTCCAGTTGTGCAAATAAACTAGGACTATTTAGTGTACATTTTTTGTTTTTATACTTGTAAATATTTCTCATTTTAGTAGATGAAATGTTTCTATGTTTTTCTGTGATTCCAAGTATTCAACTCTGTACACATAATACCATCACTGAAAACACTGAAAAAATAAAATATAAAACCCCATAAATACAGATAAATATTACTGTACTCTGAGTAATACTGTGTCCCTTCAAAAGTGTAATTCAGTATATATTTATTTCAATATTTACAACCTTTATTACAACATTATTGTTACTACAATCTTTACACATATTATTGCAATCCTTACAATCTTTATTACAAGATTATTATTACAATCTTTACACAGATTATTTAGTTGACATAATCTAGGAACTATATTTCAGTTAGAAATCTGTCAGAAACTGTCCCCCCCCCCACACCAAGAACACAAATAAAATTTGGGATATAACATAACAGCAAAGAAAAAACATAAACAAGAGAGTTTGTCTTTGGAAGTGTAGGGCAATGCACTTTAATTTTACAGTTGTAGTAATATGTTTTTTTTTTTTGATATGAAATAGTACAAATAAATAATATGACAATAGACAATAATATGTTTTTATTGAAAAATGAAGAATTCCAGAGAATTTCAGAACTTTTATTTTGAAAATGACGTTGTGCGTCAGGTGGTTATCGCTTTGCCTCGTCATAAGGTTGCGCACTTCACTCTGAATGTTTATGACAATATGGCGGAAGGAGAGGAGCCGTAAGTGAATTTTATACAAACCTGCACATAAATCCCTCGTAACAGTGCTTGTAGTTCAATCAACAGGACGCAAGCACGTTAACTTGCGGGTAGCAGAGCATGAATGAACCTTCTTTTATTCTCTCTTTTTAGGGAGAAGAAAAGAAGGAGAATAGAGGAGCTGAATGAGAAGTTAGTGAAATGAAAGATAAGAATTTAGATGTGGCAGCCAGCAGGTTTGCTTTGGGAGGTGTTGATTCTTGTAATTATAACACATATTGTTCAGACATTATTTTGAACAGCTCTCCGCATATGCTGTACATATAATATTATATAATCTATCTCGCGAAACCTCCAAACACTGCTGTTTGCGCACCATAATGCTCTTTCATAACATTTAAAATTAATATTAAACACTTTCATAGTATTAATTGTGAAATTTACATAAAATTCTGTGCCATTCAAGCCATAGCTTAATTGTTATTGTACATAAAATGTATTGTCTGTTGTGTTACATGTGAATGTGTTTTATAATAACTAAATAAACTGAGTAGTGAGTGTGCTGTATATTTAAATATCTATATTTCTCCACAGTATGGTTGTGGATGGAGGGAATGGGGATCGCAGTGACTGGCAGGGACAATGGGACCATGTCAAAAAGTTCTTAGAGAGAGCGGGACCCTTCACTCATCCGGATTTTGAACCCAGCACTGAGGTATGAACCTACATAAATCTCAATGCACTGTTATACCAAAATATAATATACAATATAATGTAATATACATTCCACACCCCATTTAAAAATGTTTATGTTAATCTATACCTACTTTTAGGGAGATAATCAGTCAATCATAAACTTCAGCTGTGGCATTTTAGTAGAACAATTCATTAAAATCTTTAAATTTGCCTAGATTTCATAATGGCTGCTTAAAAATAACAATACATGCTGCTAATTTTATGGTGAATAATTACGATACCGATTGTGCTCTACTTCAAGAGATTTTTTCCTATAAATATCACTGACTGAGGTTATAATGGAGTTATTACATTATTGTAATTGATAAAGATTTATTTTTCTTCTGTTTGCCTCTTTTTTTCGTCTGTTGTGCAACACTGAAATTCTTTGTCATTTGCCATAGAGCAGTTTCAACCCGGGGGCCTTAAGATGACAAGAGGAATGACAAATCAAGCATTAAAATAAGAAAAAACATCTACAAAGCAAGATATTTCTTAGTTTAATTCACCCCCTCAACTAAAAAAATCAGGATGTATGAAGAAACCTATTTTTAAAGTTATGATTTCCAGACCTGGAAAAATCATGTGAATAAAATTGAAAATTAAAAAAACAGAGAGAGAGAATATTTGTAATGAATATATATATATATAATATATATATATATATATATATATATATATATATATATATTTTTAGTTATGTCAATCTCTAAAATATTTTAAAGAGGTAGAAATTTTGAGTAAAAATTTTTAAAACAACAAAAAAATTATCCTTAAAGGAATAGATTAGCCAAAAATTAATATTTGCTGACAGTTTGCTCACACTCAGGCCGTATAAGATGTAGTTTGTTTCTTCATTGGAGAAGAGTTGGAGAAATTTAGCTTTGCGTCACTTGCTCTTCAGTAGATGGGTGCTGTCAAAATGAGAGTTCAGACAGCTGATAAAAACATCACAATAATCTACACGACTCCAGTCCATCATTTAAAGTCTTGTGAAGCAAAAAGCTGTGTTTGTAAGAAACAAATCCATCCAGTGGAGTCAAAAACTATAGTATCTGAGCTATTTTGGCTTCTTGAGCAATTGATCAAGATCAGAGGGTTTGTTGTAAAACCTGAATGTTACTTTACTCTCTTCTCTCTTTATAAACTGTGCACATCTTCTTCCAGTCTCTCCAGTTTTTAATGGACACATGCAAAATTCTGGTTATTGGAGCTGGTGGACTTGGTTGTGAGCTGCTCAAAGATCTGGTACAGTCCTTGTTGTGCTGTATTTTTTTTTTGACAGACTCTTGTTTGTTCCTTTTGGTTGTTCTGTGCTTGAATGACAGCTGCAATACTCTATACCTTGTAATTGCAGAGACATTAATTGTTAATGTGTTTGGTCCTATCATGCTCATATATGGTGCAATTTTATCACCCAGGCCTTGTCAGGTTTTCGGCATATTCATGTGGTGGACATGGACACCATTGATATCTCTAACCTCAACAGACAGTTCCTCTTCAGGTTAGTTTTAATCCGCTGATAGCTGTCTTTTTGAGCTAGTTCTTGTTCTTTTTTTATTAATGCAAACTGCTCTGTTGTATCTACAGACCAAAAGATGTGGGCCGACCAAAGGCAGAGGTTGCAGCAGACTTTGTAAATGACAGGGTCCTAGGCTGCAATGTTGTCCCGTATCCTTCAAAGTGAATTAAACGTAGCCTGGATGTTCAAACATATTCCTCTAATCGTTCTCTTAGGACATTTTCATTTGTGGGAATGTCGAAATGCTGCTTCATATAGTACCGTTCAAAAGTTTGGGGTCAGTAAGATTATTATTATTTTTTATTTATTTATGTTTTGAAGTAAATGAATACTTTTATTCAGCAAGAACACATTAAATCGATCAAATGTGACATGACATTAAAGACATTTATAATATTACAAAATATTTCCAATTAAACACTTTTTTTTTTTACTTGAACTTTTTGAAACCTGAATTTATTTACTTTTTTATCATGGTTTCCCCAAAAATATTAAGCAGCATAAATATTTTTAACATTGATAATAATAAGAAATGAAAATTAAGCTTTGACATCAAAGGGATAAATTACATTTGAATTTAGACAAATACAAAACAGTTCTTTTAAACTGTAATAATGTTTCACAATATTATCGTTTTACTATAGTTTTCATCAAATAAATGCAGCATTGGTGACTATTTGAGATGTCTTTCAAATAAATCTTACCAACCCCAAACTTTTAAACAGTAGTGTGTATGTTATATTTATGTGCGTCAAAATATTTGTATTTCCCTTTATAATAAATGCAGACATTTTAAGAAAATCCAGGACTTGGATGAGTCATTTTACAGGCGTAAATACCATATAACTCTTTTTCTTTTGTCTAAAATGTTTAACGTTTAAGTTATTTTAACACAGTATTACATGTGACACTTGGCAGTTTTTACTTGGAAATCTGAGTAATGTATTAAAAATGTTTGTTTTTTTTTGTTACTGCATAGAATTTCACATAGTGGTCTGTGGTCTGGACTCTGTTGTTGCCAGAAGATGGATGAACGGCATGCTGGTATGTGTTTATTGTCCTAAACATCCAATAATCTGTCCATACAAATGCATAGATCTGTAGACTTCTCTGTGTCATTTAAATAAAGTGTTTCTGTTCTGTGAGAAGTGCTTATATTCTAGTTTATGCATTTTGTTTTGTCTTACTCAGTTATCCCTGCTGATTTATGAAGATGGTGTCCTGGATCCCAGTTCCATTATTCCATTAATAGATGGAGGCACAGAGGGCTTCAAGGGCAATGCCCGGGTGATCCTTCCAGGCATGACAGCTTGCATCGATTGCACCCTGGAGCTCTACCCTCCACAGGTGCACACTGGGATTTTGTGTTGTGTTGAATTAGGTTGAATTTCAAAAGCCTTTTGTCATACTCCTTTTTGTCCCCTACACAGATTAACTTTCCGATGTGCACTATTGCATCTATGCCACGGTTACCAGAACATTGTGTTGAATATGTCCGCATACTGCTTTGGCCCAAAGAAAAGCCTTTTGGAGGTACATAAATTCACAGTATCTGCATAGAATTGGATCTGAAACAACCAAGCACTTGCTATTATTTCATATTTGAATGTGCTTTCCTCAGATGGTGAAGCCCTAGATGGAGACGACCCAAAGCACATCCAGTGGGTGTACCAGAAATCTCTGGATAGAGCAGCAGAGTTCAGCATCACTGGGGTGACTTACAGACTCACCCAGGGTGAGTGACAGGGGCCTGTCAGTGGGACTTTTTTGGGCATTTTGTAAATTCCTCTCATTCGCAGACAGAGTTTTGATGGAGACAATGTCCAGAGATACTCTAATGTTCTTTTAAATTGTAGTTATATTTCACAATATTCCTGTTTTTACAGTATTTGTCAGTATATATTTATTTATTTATCATAGCAACAAAATAAAAAGTCAATATGCAACAGTTTACTGTCCCAGTCCCCTGCAACCACCCATAACACACTTGCATCATGGTGCATGATTTTGCACAGGCAAGCACTACTGAAATCTCCTTTAGGAAATGTCAAAATCAAGTATTTACTTATAATCGTACATTTTGCTGATGGTTAGCTCCTATTGTTTTACAGTAGGTGTTGATGTTCTACCTCAACTGTGTTTCAGGGGTCGTGAAGAGAATAATTCCTGCTGTGGCTTCTACAAATGCTGTTATTGCTGGTATGCTGACATTGCAAATGTTCTCTGATTTAAGGATGCTTGAAAGCCTGATATTTTTTAATAAGTTGAGCTGTAACTGGAAATACACAGTTTCTTCCTTTCTTGCACATTTCAGCTGCTTGTGCCACCGAGGTTTTTAAAATTGCCACAAGGTAAGTTATAACCACTTCTTTCCCAGGAGAGAGCGTTGAATTCATTGTTCATTCACGCGTCTGGTTTGTTCTTTTACTTTTGCCAAACAGCGCCTACGTTCCCTTGAACAACTACATGGTGTTCAATGATGTGGATGGGCTGTACACTTACACCTTTGAGGCTGAGAGAAAGGTTAATGATTTGAGCATCATTTAAAGGACATAACTAAAAAAAGACGACATTAAGTGGCTGAGAGAAAGGTTAATGATTTGAGCATCATTAATCACTTGACATGTTGTTCCAAACCTGTAAAAGCTTTGATCGTCTTTGGAACACAATTTTAAGATATTTTGGATGAAAACCGGGAGGCTTGAGACTGTCCCATAGACTGCCAAGTAAATAACAGTGTCAAGGTCCAGAAAAGGTATGAAAGTGGTCGTCAGAATACTCCATCTGCCATCAGACATGCAATCTGGGTTATATGAAGCGACAGGAACACTTTTTGTAAGTGAAGAAAACAAAAATAACGACTTTATTAAGGAATGTTTTTCTTTATTTTACAGATTAGAATTATCTTCTTTTTTTTTTCTGTTCTGTGTTAAGTACATGTAGAAACAGCGCATCCTTGTGGCTTTATTGTAGAAACTGCGAGTATTTGCTGTTTTCTTTCAAATCAAAGCTAAGTGAGTGTGTTGACAAAGGAATTGTTGAATAAAGTCATTATTTTTTGTTTTCTTTGCTTACAAATTGTGTTCCTGTCACTTCATATAACCCAGATTGCAGATCTGATGGCAGATGCAGTATTCTGACGATGACTTTCACACCTTTTATGGACCTTGACACTGTTATTTACTTGGCAGTCTATGGGACAGTCACAGGCCTCCCGGTTTTCATCCAAATTATCTTAAAATGTGTTGCGAAGACGAACAGAGCTTTTACGGGTTTGGAACGACATAGGGGTAAGTGATTAATAACAAAATTTTCATTTTGGGGTAGAGTATCCCTTTAATGCTAAATGCCTCTGTTACATGTGTAGGAGAACTGTTCAGCCTGCAGTCAGGTGCCACAGGACCTGCAGTTCCTACCTTCAGCTAAACTCCAGGAGGTTCTGGACTACTTGACTGAGAACGCCTCTCTGTGAGTCACAGTGTTCCTCACATCTCACTATTCACATTATGTTATCTGCCCTTTTATCATATATATTTTTTAAAACATTAAAATGGTACTATAAGAAAACAAACATCAAACACACACACATTGCACATGAGTAATCCACACACATACAGTACAGTTATATACATACATTCGTAGAATATTTACCATATAAAGTTATTTTTTATATATTCCAAAAATGTATGTTAATTAATACATATATTTAATACAGTTTTTTTCTGATTACCCCAAATTATTATATTAATTAAATATACTTGCCATTAAATTATCATTTTATTGTGTTAGACCAACACGTAATAATGAAATGGCAATACCAAAATAAATGCATGCTGTTTTTAACAAAGCCTACAGAAAGAATCTAATTCATTTTGTCACATTTTATCATATTCCTTCTCGTTAAAAAATATTGAATGCGACAATGATAAATATGATGAAAGCTGGTTTAAAACATGCAAAAACTGTTTTTAATAACACTAAATCTTTTGTCTTCTAGCCAAATGAAGTCTCCTGCCATCACCACAACTCTGGATGGAAAAAACAAAACTCTGTATTTACAGGTTAAATGTTTTTTAACGTGTACCAGACTTGTCATATTTAATTCAGTTAGATTAGAATTTTCTGAACATGGATGCTATGCATTAGATGTTTATTAACTGGATTTGAATCTTTTTGGTTTTATTTTCAGACTGTAGCATCTATTGAAGAGAGAACGCGACCGAATCTAAGCAAAACACTGAAAGGTGATTGAAAGTCTTCTGTGATATCATGTAGTAAATGTTACCCATTTAATAAGTGTATTTCAAAACTGTTTTGATGTTGTTTAATGTATTAAATGCATCCTTGTGCTTACAGAGCTTGGACTAGTGGACGGACAGGAGCTGGCCGTGGCTGATGTCACGACTCCTCAGACCGTGCTCTTCAAGCTCAACTTCATCTCATAGGATTAGTGCTTCATTCTAATGGACAGTTACAAGTGTTATTGCAGTCATCATCAAAATGAAGCAGTCTTGGAGTTGTAGTCTATAAACTCAACATATTTATCTGTTTTGGTCAGCTCCGTCCGTCAAAGACACTTACAGGAGACTTTTTTTGTCTTGCACTGCTATAGTCACAGGAGTCGTTTTGGTGGATTTCTTTTTTTATGCAAATTGTTTATCTATTTATTTGTGCATTCAAACACAGTATCTTGTTCATTGACTTGTAGAACAAATGTTCATGTTTTGAATTAAATTTGGAAACCTTATTTTTTAACAAATACAGAAGTCCTAGTCCAGTAATGTTTTCCTAACTATCAATTTCCTTTTAGTCAATTTGTGAATAAATATATGTGGTTAAATATTCAAAGAGACTCGATATTAAAATGTAATAAGTTCTCTAGAATTAAAATTGATATTTTGTAAGCAAATACATAATGTTGTGTTGTCAATGTTAAGCTAAGAAAGCGTTGTTAGGTATATTGTACTGTTTTGCAGAAACTGATTAGCAGAAATACAATAGACACTTACAGTATCTACAAGGTCAGACTGATCTTTCTGACTTTATATAAAAGTTTTTTTTTTTTTTGGGTCAAGTCACAGCTAAAGCTCCACATACTACACTGGATCAAACTACAAATGTTGCTTGACAAGCTACAAACTGAAATTAATTGATTAAGCCACAGTGAAGTTATTTGTAAAGTTGATTGCTATAGTTAGTGTCCCATTACATTTTTTAAACTACTATAATAATAAAAATGCAATAATTTCGTGTTCATATTAAAGTATAATATTAATGCAATAATTTTGATTCATATTTTAGTAAAAAGATAAAATAATTTCGATTCATAATCACTTCATTTTACTAAAACATTTTATTAACTTGAAATTAATTTTTAAAAAGTGGTTCTTTACCCAATATTAATTAAAAATGTTTATTTGTTAAAAGTTCTTAAAATCCCACATTTGTGCACATTTGGTGTCCCCCTTTCAAAAGCAATAAACACATGACCAAATTCTGACACAGAAAACCTACGATAGAATGCCTTTGAGTTTACGTTTATTCATTCAATTGACTTAGTAGGTGTTTTATATTTTTCAGAGGTTTCAACAGGAAAGTGATATTTGATTGTTTACTTTTTTTATTCGATAACAATAAACACAAACCACAGACATCATGACTTGTAATGTAATTAATATAATAAACAATACTTGTCCTGTAGACATTGGTGACGTGGCCCTGACGTCACGTCGATGCGTCTTTGTTGGTGCTACGTGGATGGGAAGTAGTTCTCGCGCTGCCAGAGAAGATCCAAACAAAACAATGCGTAAAAGTCCAGTTTAAAGTCGAGTAACGGGACAACAAATCAAAATGTCGCCCAGTCCGTCATTTATTTATTTATATGATCGAAGTTCATTCTAGCATTGGATTATGTCAACTGCCAGCGAATTGTCGTTTGTTTTGCGAGAAGAATTAGCCGACAAGCTAATGTGGACAGCGGCCTAACAGATAAACACACACCAACTTGCTCCGGCTCTTATCGTGCAATAAACCTGCTCTTATATTTGGGATGCTTTTAATAATGCTGTGTTTTATGTAGACGTTCACCGAGCTGTCACGCAACCAGGTGGAAGTCTAGCAAATATGAGTTGGTTCAACGCCTCACAGCTGTCGAGCTTTGCTAAACAAGCTCTTACAAGCGCTCAGAAATCAATCGACAGAGTCCTGGACATCAAAGAAGAGGACCAGTGGGGTGACTCGATCGAACCGACCTTTACTGGTAAGTTTAGTTACAAATAGTTTAACTTGACTTGGATAGACGACAGACAAGTGATTAACCGTGCAGGGTGACATCATCAGTGACAGGGCATACTGAGCTTCAGCATAACATTCGTGATATAATGCATTCATACTTTCACACACATGCAGGTTTTCAGCTGACTAACTTCCATACATTTTTATCATGATTCATATCCCATCAGATAGCTCAGAAAACTCTTAAACTCAAGTGGAAACCCTCCCACATAACTAAAAAACATTACAGCCTAGTCATTCAGACAGAATCACGAATTAAAGCAAACATGCAACTTCTTCAAAGGAAATATTTATTTTGCAAATCTTGGATCAATGTACAAACTATCAAATATTATCCTTATATTGTAATCATTACAGTCACAAGCTGCAATCATTGCCTAGCATGTTAATTGTGTCTGCTTAACCGAATACATGACTAACCACATAAACTGTATTTATCTTATAGTTATATATTACTGCAATATGCACGTGATAATTACAGAATACTTCCTGTTTGTAACATTGAAATGTGCATTTTATGTGAAGATACTTTGAAACAATATGTACTGTGAAAAGTGCTATACAAATGAACTTAAACTGAACTGAATTACCACAAAAAGCCACTAATGAATACAAAAGAGTTTGTCATTTTGATGTATTGTGTTTCCAAAGGCTGGAAATCTTTCAGCTTATGCTTGTAGTTATAAAATAGAGATGTTTGGTTCAGTAGCTTTTTGCTTGATCTATTTGATTGGTTATGGAGCTGCTTTTAAAGGGATAGGTCACCCGAAAATGAAAAGTGTCATCATTTGTTCACCATAATGTCATTTAAAAACCCACAAGACAGATGTAACTATATTTTCAGAATTCTTGCATATCCATTGAAAGCCCACATAACCAAAACTTTAACAGATCAAAAAGTATGAATTGAGAGGTTTGTAACCAAGTCTTCTGATATAATGAACAGATTTAATTTATTTTTTTATTTATAAATATATATAAACATTGATGAACGTACAAGCACAGAGCTCGTCAACTGTGGTAAATGGAAGATCAACTGTACACACGTCACGCTGAAGAATCAATGAGGTTTGTTTTCACACTTCAGACAAGTATGGTTGAGCTTCTACTTTAAGAGTGTCTTTTGGATAATGATGCTAAGTTTGTAACATCAAACACTATTATTGAACTGAACTGAATCAACATTGAATTGAGCTGAATAATGACATTGTAACCTTCTGTAAGTGAGGAATTCTGCAATATTAACAGTGTTATTTTCTTGTTTATTACTATGAATGTGCTTTGACACAATCTTTATTGTTTTAAATGCAGTAAAATAAAATTTGACTTGATTTTTGGGTGAACTATCTCATTTTTATTTCCAGATCCTACAGGCAAGCTGGTACCAACAGGATGGGGTATGAACCAGTGGAACTTGCCCTCTGAGGAACGTACCAAAACGCTCCCTCCATCATCTGAGGCCATTACTAAGCCCGTCACTCGGACCGTGGTTGACGAATCTGAGGATTTCTTCAGTGCCTTTCTGCCTCATGGGGATACACAAACTCTAAGCAACACTAAAGTGGTGTCTGTGCCACCCGCCAAGTCGAACCGCAGACTACGGGAAAAAGCAGACAAGGAGAAGGAGCTGGACGTCTGCGATGCACAAGGTCAGACAGAACTCATTAAATGCGGCAGCCAGGAAACTATTGAGACAAAGTCAACTGGGCCAGAGCTTTTGGAGCAAAATTCATTCTCGGCAGATGAGCATTCACAACCAGAACTGGTTGTTCCTGCTTCTGCTGTTGCACCAGAGCAAGCTGCCGAACAAGTGTCCAGAGAGGATCAGACAGAGACAGATGGCTTGGTTTTAACTTCAGATGTCTCACTCACAAATGTACCTTTATCCTCCACGGAGGCTGAATCTGTTGCCGTGTTTGAACCAGCTTTGATTATCGATACCAAAAATTCAGTGAAAACCTTGCCTGTCCCTCCTAAAGAAGTCCTGTTAGAATCCAAAGACGCTAAATCAGAAGACAGACAAAGTGACACCCCATCTCCCCCCGTTAGTGCCTTCTCTTCTGGTACTTCTACTACCAGTGACATAGAGGTTTTGGACCATGAGAGCGTGCTAAGCGAGAGCTCGGCCAGCTCCAGACAGGAGACCGCGGAGGCTAAAGCTGGTCTGCACCTGATGCAGGGCTCTTTCCAACTACTTTCCGCTTCAACATGTGCTGACTTCCCTCGTCTAGATGAATACCCAAAACTCACTGAAAGCTGCGGCTCCTCGTCTGACGCCTTTGAGCGCATTGACTCGTTTAGCATGCAGTCGTTGGACAGCCGTAGTGTCAGTGAAGTGAATTCTGACGACGAGATCCCGGGTAACCGCACTTTAGCTTCCATCACGGCCGGACATTTGCCCACTCCTGCTCAGACAGCGCCACAGACCAAACAGGAGGAAGAGGAGGTTATGACTGAGTCAGTGATTGACCAATCGCTGGATGATAATGAGATGGAGGAGAGCGGCCGCAGTGCAACGCCAGTAAACTGTGAGCAGACAGATGAGCTGCTGGAAGGTGACCAGGAGCCTGAAAGCAACCTCACACTGACCAGCCAGACAACTGATGTCAACGAGACTGTAATATCACAGAATACTGAGGAGAAACAAGGAGATTCACCCTGTCAGATTTTTGAGCTCCAAAAGGTTGGATTATTCATAAATCACCCTGTCAGATTTTTGATTCAGATGGTCAAGGTGTAATAATATGTAAATTTATTAAAAAGAATATAGAGAACAGAAACCACAAATCATAACTTGGAAATAAAGTTTTTCTGGATAATAATAACAACCTTCAAATATAGAAAATGTAAATCCAATGTTAGCATTTTTAATAACAATCCATTTGTGATGGATTGAACCCAACCAGTATTAATCAAAACATTAATACAATTGTAATTAAAACATAAACAATTATTCTGTTTGAATCAAAAAGTACCAAATATTAGTATTAAAATATTAAAATCAAAGTATCAGAGTCTCAAAGTATCTGAATTTCAAGGTATCTGAATTTGAATAAAAACCTGTAAGAGTTCTAAGTCTGAGTCTAAGAGTTTCGAGTGAAGCCAAAGAAGAAGGAAGTGAGCTGAAAAGATAGAGAGACCAGAGTCTCAGAAAGTACCCCCCCCCCCCACTTCTATTTTGCAGAGTCTATCTTATATACTGTTGTTCCAGACAATAAATCGTCATCTGGCTATCACTAATAACACCTGACCTTTAAAAATAGTCTAGTCAATGTCTCGATTTTGGACTTCTTCCTCTTTTAGCTTCAAAGTTCATACTGATAATTCTAAGAATATTGATACAAAAGAACAATACGTGCAGTTCAAGTCATATGCAAAAACAGACTCAGCTGAGACAGATCCTTACCATGAAATATTATTTTTTAACTTTTGAAATGAAAACTTATCCTTATGAATAGAACACATTTTGAGTACGTGACTTCTCAGAATCTCACAACAACACTTGGGTTTAATTTTGTGGACTTCTTCTCAGAATCTTTACCACCATGTGGATTTTTAGAATCTCCACACACCAATAAATATTTATATAAATTATTGTGAAAATAAATATAATTATAAGATGTGCACTACTGTTTAAAATTAATGGTTGGTAAGATTTTTTTCTCTTTCAATGCTCACTGCATATATTTGATCAAAAGTACAGTGAAAATGTTTTTTTTTTTAATGCTCACTGCATATATTTGATCAAAAGTACAGTGAAAATGGTTATATTTTTTTATTTTTATTAAATTCTATGGACCCCAAATTATTATTTTTTATATATATTTTTTTTGTCTGTGTCCGTGATTTTCCATTCTGTTCTTTTTCCTAATCTCCACAGATTATCGAGGAGCTCTCTAGCCGACTAGAGAAGAGAGAATCACAGTTGCTTGTGGTCAGTAAAGACAAGGCCAGACTTGAGGAGGAGTGTGACAACCTCAAAGAGTGAGTTGAGGAACCTGTGCTCCAGAAAACCATCTGCTGTTGTGCTTTTGTGAATGACAAATGACGGCCATAGCTAACTAGGGCATAGAAACAGGTGGAGGCAGCAATAATATTTACACTTCTTGAGCAAAACTAGACACTGTGTTCACATACTGTTGGCAGATAAAAACATTAGCTAATAAAATCCTTCCACACCTTTCAGTTTGTAAATAGCGTAAAAAATTGAATAATTTCTTAATGTACACATTGTCCTCTTATATTCTGTGTAGTCTGGCATGTTTATGGTGTTTCATTTCTTTCTATTAAAGACTTTTCAGTATGCTGGATATTCACAAGTTCACACAATGGTGCTATAAAGTCTTATTTTTTATATAAACTTCATACATGCCAGTTGAATTAGAGTTAACAATACCAGTGTTTCGCAGTGAGATGATCAGCTTGAAAGAAGGAAGCTCGTCTGTACATTCTCTAAAAGATGAGTTCACTCAGCGTATAGCTGAAGCTGAGAGGAAAGCTCAACTCGCCTGCAAGGAGAGAGACATTGCCAAAAAGGTATCCATTTTTTATTGTTATGTATTTAAATCATTCTTGAAACCCCAGTCTGATTTTACATTGAAATGCATCATTTGTGTTGGTCCCAGGAAATTAACGGCCTTAGAGAAGAACTGGCAAGCAGGTTAAATTCAAATGAGACTTTGGAATTAATAAAAGAGAAAGAGGAACAGATCCGAGAGCTTCTTGAAGAAGGTGAGTCTTCTATTCTGTTTAACATGTTCAGCGTGACCTGAAAATATCCATATTGATTAGGGTGATCATATCCAGATAACTTTTCACTGCTTCGTTCTTGAAGAATCTGGGTCAGTGTTAAGGGTATGTTCGTTTTCTTGTTTCCTCTTAAAGGTGAGAAACTGTCCAAGCAGCAGTTGCAGCACTCCAACATAATAAAGAAACTTCGTGTGAAAGAGAGAGAGAGTGATTCACAAATCACCAAACAGACCAAAAAACTGAAGGAACAGGAAGAAGAACTGAAGCACTTGCAGCAGGTCAGGGACACAACCTTCAGTCGAAAGCTTTGTTGTTTAAGTGTACAGTAAAGTAAGTGCATTCAATCTTGAGTCCATGGAAAAAAAACTGATTTACTCAATCCAACATGTAGATGTTTGTTTCTTCATCAGAACAGATCTGGAAAAATTTAGCATTACATCACTTGCTCATCAATGGAATGAACAATTCTTTTTATATCAAATTTCAGTAAAATGAGAAAAGAATGCCAAGGTTTGTACATTGTTAATTGTAGGTTTTGGACAGTAAAGAGGAAGTAGAAAAACAGCACAGAGAGAACATCAAGAAGCTGAATGCTGTGGTGGAGCGTCAGGAGAAAGAATTAAGTAAACTGCAGACCAGCAGCGAGGAGCTTCAGGAAAAGAACCGCAGTTTGCAAGCAGCCCTCGACAGCTCCTACAAGTACACAAACACCATACACTTGACTTCATGTGGATACACACTCATTCACTGTTCCTGCCATAATCACTGCCATGTGGTGGTCTCTCCCGAATTGTTAATTTTTTGATTCATTTTTCATTGTCTAGAGAGCTGGCAGAGCTGCACAAGGCCAACGCCACCAAGGATAGTGAAGCCCAGGAGCTAGCGCTGAGCAGAGAGGTACTGGCGAAAGAAGAGCTGAGCCTGGCTTTGGAGAAAGCCCAAGAAGAGTCCCGCTTGCAACAAGAGGCACTGGCCAATCAGGTAAATCCATTTGAGTTTTTCTTTGTTAAAATACTTATTTTAATTGTACTGCATGTTATTATGATATCATATTACTTTATTATTATTTCTATTACTACTACGTTTTTTCTGTGCTTCAGCACATTAGTTTAAACACTTTGAGGAACTTTGTGTAATGTATTCCAGGGTTATTCTCTACCTGTATTTGCACATGCCTTATTTTAGTGGCCAATTAATCTCCGTATGCTCGCTTTTGTGGCTCTGTTTATCAATGTTGAGGTGGCAGATCTGAGGCTGGCACTACAGAGAGCTGAGCAGCAGCAGGCCAAGAAGGAAGATTACCTGAGGGAGGAGATCAGTGAGTTACAGCAGGTAACCAGAGCACCTTACGTCCTTCTTACAGGAATTATTGGGCTTTTCATTTCATGTCAGCTGTTGTATAGAAACCTAAACTTTTAAAGGCAAACTACTATGCTCATAATATTTCTTACAGGAATTATTGGGCTTTTCATTTCATGTCAGCTGTTGTATAGAAACCTTTATATTTCTAAAAAACCCCAGAGGTATAAAAAATTCAAATCATTTACAATTTATTTTCTGCACATTAAATATATACACAACTGTTCACATTTTTAAAAATAGTTTAATATTTAAATGTATCTAAGACGCATTAAATTAATCAAAATATGACAAAAATGATTTCTATTTCAAATAATTTAAAAAATTATCATGTTTCTACAAACATATTAAGCAGCACAAGTGTTATCAACGTTGATGATAAGAAGAAATACTTTTTCTTGTGCACCAAATTAGTATATTAATTGATTTCTGAAGGAACGTGACAGTGAAGACTGGTAATGTAATGGCTGCTATTATATCGAAAAAGAGTTATTATTAATTGTAATAAAATTTCACAATAGTATTATAGTATTTTTGATCAAATAAATGGAGCTTTGCTGAGCAAAAGAGACTTATTTCAAAAACAATTAAAAAAAAAAATCTTACTGACCCCAAGTTTCTGAATGGTAGTGTCAGTGAAGGTTATGCTGTATTTTTGCTCTTCAACAGAGGTTACAAGAAGCAGAGACCAGAAACCAGGAACTAAGTCAAAGTGTTACATCAGCAACACGGCCCCTCCTTCGACAAATAGAGAACCTCCAGGCCACACTTGGGGCCCAGACAGCATCATGGGAAAAACTAGAGAAGAACATTTCTGACCGTTTAGGTGAGACTTGCCTGTTTTTACTGAGTATCGGTGGCTTGGTATTTGCTTCAATCTGAGGTTTTCAAACAATAGCCTATGTGTGACGTTGTCCAAATGTTTTCACTTGTCATTCTCTTCTCAGCTGATGCCCAAGCCCAGCTTGCTGTTTCCGTAGAGAAAGAGCGTTCGGCTACAGAGGAGCTGCTAGCCATCCGAGCACATATAGCATCTTTAGAGTCGCAGGCTTCCCTGTTAAGGCAGGAGAAGGGACGTCTGCAGGGGCAGCTGGATGCAGAGAGGATGCGGCGGGAAAAACTAGAGGATGACTTCAGCAGGTATGAGACTTGTATGAAATTGAAAAAGATGCCGCCATTGTAAGTGCCAGTACTCAAACTGATTTCTGTATGTATAGGGAGTGTGTAGAGCTGGAGAATCTTAAAGGAGAACATGCTCGAGTATTGGAGGAGGCCAAAAAGGAGAAGGTACCGGTTGTTCCTTGAACACTATAAGAAAACATACACGCATATTTATTCTCAATTTCTGTATTATTTGGTCCTCTTCAGTTGCTTCTCACCAACCAACTGGAAATGGAGAAAATGAAGGTGGAGCAGGAGAAGAAGAAATGTTACCTTGCACAAGAGGCCCTCAAAGAAAAGGTTTTGCATGAAAATACCAGAATCTGTTCTTCTGTTCTGAAACTGCTTAATTAACGTTTCCGCCAGAATTTTTTTAAGATTTCTTAACCGTTTTAAACAGGGTTTAAGATATTTTTTTTTGTGTACAAGATAAAGTTTTTTGTGGAGCAAGATAGTTTTGTGTGTTTTTGTTTCATCTGGTCTGTTTTTGTTTCATCAGGAAAGGAAGGCTCTTAGTCTGTCTGTGAATTATTACACTGTCCCGCTCCAGTTCTGTTAGCGGGGTTGAGAATGCCGGCTTACCTTTCCCCCTTTTCTCACAGGTATATTCATCTCACCCCTCCACACTTATTCAGATTCAGCTAATCTTTTCTCCTCCTCATTATCTGTTGTCACCTCACCTGGCTTCTGTGTTTTTTTTTTTCAGCAGGAGGATTCTCTTGACCATTCTTTCAGCACCATGACCATGTCCATCAGTGGGACTAACCTGTATGAAGCGGCTCGACTGGGGGGTGGATCCAGTGTCATTGAGAGCCTGCAGTCTCAGCTCAAACTCAGAGAGGGTGAGATTGCCCAGCTGCAGGTATGCCTTGGTCTTTCACTACAATTAATCCTGTGTGAAATTACACCCTCCATGCTTATAACTGCTTGTGGAAGATTATGAATTCTTGAATGAGTAATTTAGTTTTGTGTTTAAAAACTGAATGTGCTAAGTTGAATTCAATTCTTTTGGTCATCCTCGATGGAGATTGCTAGCCTAGAGAGAAGCCGGACTGTAATGGCGGAAGAGCTGGTGCGTCTGACCAATCAGAACGATGAGATGGAGAGTGAAGTGCAGGAAATCCCTAGACTGAAAGTTCAACTGAAGGTAAACACAAGCAAATGGCGGAAGAGCTGGTGCGTATTATAAATCAAAACAAATAAAGTATATATATATATAGTATATATATAAAAAAATATTGTATTTCATTTTAATATAACCTATTGAAATAAACCTCTTATGCTCATCAAGGCTCCATTTATTTAAACAAGAAATACAGTAGAAACGGTAGTGTTGTGAAATATTATTAGAATTTAAAACCAAGGTTTTGCATTTTAATATATTTATATATTTACTTCAGTGTCACATGATCCTTCAGAAATCATTCTAATATGCTGATTTGGTGCTCAAGAAAAAATTCTTATTACTATCAGTTTTGTGCCGTTTAATAATTTTGTGGAAACTGATCTTTTTTTAGGATTCCTTGATGAACAAAGTTCAAAATAACAGCATTTATTTGAAATAAAATTCTTAAGAATTTATAGGACATTATACATTTCTTAAAGGTAACTTTTAAATAAATTTAAGGCATCCTTGCTAAATGTAAGAATAAAGTTGTTCCCCATTACGGTCACCCTCTGTATCCTCTAAGTATAGACAAAATGTACTGATTTTTCCACCGCTCTAAAACATTTTCACCATTCCTTCAGTTTGCCTCATAAGCACAGTAATAGGTATTAGACTTTTATTCTGTTAGTTAAACACTGACCAAATGTTTGTTTTCATCCCAGGATCTAGAACAAAGGCACAACACAATTCTGCAGATGTATGGAGAGAAGGCAGAGGAGGCGGAAGAGCTGCGTCTGGACCTGGACGATGTGAAGAACATGTACAAAACACAAATAGATGAACTATTAAAAAATCAAAAATAGTAGATTTTGCAAATGGACTGACACACACTGACTGTAAAAACAGCTTCACGTCTCAAAAGAGTGTTGGTAATAAAAGACCAAGACATTTAAATGTACTTTTTTCTGAGAAAAGAGTTTGTTCAACATATTTCTAGTGTCACTGATAAAGTTATTTAAGATGAGATTCCTTTCACAGTTGTGGGATTTTATTTGAAATGATTTTGTTCTCAGTTAATAAACTTGTTTGGTGTGAGAAGTTACATTATCTATCAGTCATAGGTGTTTAGTTTTGGTGGTTTCTTAACACTTGAATTTTGCACAATGAAGTGAGAGCTCAGACTTCATGTGTTTGGATTATAATCAGAAAGCATGAATTGCTATATTTTCCTC
Organism: Cyprinus carpio; assembly: GCF_018340385.1. Lineage (NCBI taxonomy): Eukaryota > Metazoa > Chordata > Actinopteri > Cypriniformes > Cyprinidae > Cyprinus > Cyprinus carpio. Next base: position 11,010,175 of record NC_056582.1, on the reverse strand, counting down.
TGATCTTCATCCTCTGGACTGCACATCTTTCTCATTACCAGTTCATTTACTGTTGATTGTCTCTTCACATTGTAAACAACTAAATATGCTTACCAGATTACTCCAGAGCACCTCACGTCCTTCAATGCTCAACGTTAGTAGAGTCAGGGTTTGCACTCATTTCACACTGATTTAGTTTTAGTGATGAGGGGATCCAGGAAAATCTTTAACTATCATATTCTATGAGATATGATCTCTGTAAATCATAAATTACAGACAGCACTGATGTCACTGTAAGATATCCTTCCAGTGTATCAGTTTTATGCACACTTGTAAATAAAGTAAGAGATATGTGTTTGGCAGGCTCAGTTTGTTTTGCTGCTTTTTTATTGTTATTAATCTCTCCCTTCATTTGTTTTCCACCTTCATTCATATTTTTAATGTTTAACAATAACTAATATATTATTTTTAATTACATAGTAACACATATATTGTTGTTGTTGTTAATTTCTCCTTTGCCTTCAGGCTTTATTCATGTTTTTAATGTTTAACAATTAATAGATGTTATTTTTAATTATATAGTAATGTAATATTTTTTATTAATAATCTGCCTTAATTTATTTTCAAGCTTTGTTAAGGTTTTAATTTTATGATGAATATTATTTATCGCCACTTTAAATTGTTTTCCAGCTTTATTAATGCTTTCAGTGTTTAATAATGACTAAGATATTGTTTCTGATTATATAAAATTAATTTATTATTATTGCATTTTATATAATAACGAATATATTATTCATCTCTGCTCTAATTAGTTTTAAAAATATATTTTTAATTATATAGTAACAAATATATTAGGATTATTATTACTCTGCGTTGTTTTCCAGCTTTATCAATGTTTTTAATCTTTAATTACTGAGTATTTTTAGTTGTAATTATTATTATTAATTAATTAATCAATCAATGAATTAAAGCGCTGTTTTGGTCGTCCACTTAATTGTGATGAATGTGATTTTTTTTCTCCTCAATAGTGTAAAATTAGGTTCCAGACCTGCGCCCTCTTGTGGTTCCTAACAGTAACACATGCCGGCTGGTAGTTTCCGGTAGTATGGCGTCCGCATCCCTAAATGCACTCATTCCCTCTCCTTAGTTTTTCCAAGGAGGTAAGCATGTAATTACTTTTTTGTTAACACTCTGGCTGTTTTCACTTTAACTTTCTCAGAATTACTAAAAGTCAGAACAAAGTTAATTTGCTATTTTGTGCATATGTCTGGGTTTTTTTTTATGCGCTAGTAAAGGCAGTTGATATAATTGATGGTGAGAGAGATGTTAAAGCCTCTGACCCTGGCTACGTGTCAAGTCCTTGTGGTTGCTGCGGTCCCAAATTAATATTTTTGTTATTTGTTATTTTGGCATCGTTGTGTGTCAGTGCATTTTGGGTATATCGCAGCTCTGTAGATTGACAGCTTACTTTAACCAAAAAAAAAAATTTAAGGCATCGTTGTACTTTTATCGTGTTTGGACAGAAATTCAGATGCTTAAAATCCAGTATATGGTATATTTACCCTTCTGAAGAATCTTTAATTGAGCTGCTCCATGAAGCATATGGGACGGGAATACAATGGCATTTAGACACTGAATTATCATAGTTCAACGTCCCGTGCTAATCACAGCAGAGAAACTCCAGCTACTACTGTAAATCATACGTGATTGACAAGGCATCTCTTTTAATTAATGCCAGAATCTTTCTGTCATTGTGTTAACTGTCTTTTTGCAGCAGTTTTATTGTAAACTTTGATTGTCTCGGTGATTTGTGCTCCGTTAATCGGTTCATTTGGAGTTCTCGGGTCACGTTTGCACTCTGAGGTTGTGTTTCTTTCCCACGGGTTTTTAATTATGTTATAATCTGTAATTACGTTGTCATAATTACAAGACAACACGGCAAAGAACGTAGTAATTTTCTCTTGCCAAAAATCCCCATAGCTTCAACCTAAATATCAGTTATAAAAAGAAAATATTCATTTTTATTAATACACTAACACTATATTAATTAATAAATATTGACAAATCACTTAAGTAAATGACAGACTTATTTTTGAAATCAGAAGTTTTATGTTTATTTTGTGGTAACTATTATTTGATCAAATATTATCTAATATAAAATAGATCTATTATGAAAAAAAAAAAATACCTGGCATACCTGTCTTGATCAACCATTTGGTCAAACGAGTGTTTTTTTTTTTTCAAGTATAGAAATAAATTGTTTATAAATTTATAAATAACTTCAAACCAGCATTTGCCCACAAAGTAACTGTCTTCTGCCCGCCAGGTGATAATTTAATTTTGGCTCTATTTAATTTTTATTTTTAATTTAAATATATATGATATTTATTTAATGTTAATTGCTAGAAAGTTGCATGTTGTTAATTATGATTATAAAAATGGGAACTGAAACCATTTTAAGCCTTGAAAACACAATAAATACATTTTATTGTGTACACTGTGATAATGCTAGTGAAAAATAATAACAGTTTCAGGCATTATGATTGAGTAAAAATAGTTCATGATCTTACAGAGCATATTTATATATCCATGTCAGAAAATAGAACTTTATAATGATTTTATATAAAAATCCTCGCTACTATGGTTCAAAATTACTCTTCACTTCAGATCAGAGAACATATTACATGCATGCCCATCATAACTTATATATGTGTGTAATTCCCACGGTCCTTGTGCATCAGCTATGTGCAGAATGTGTACTTGTTTTTCTATTAATTTCCCTCAGTCCTGGCCTTATTCCTTAAACAATTGCAGGAAAAAGGTCACTAATATTTCCGGCGGTAGGAGTTCCACGTGGAGTAAGATCCGTTCATTTGCAGGTTCCCACACTATGGTTACTTCCAGAGCTTTGGTGTTTGTCCTCCCCTGTAAGCCATTCGTTTTCTTTCTTTAAACACTCTCTCTCACTCTCTCTCTCTCTCTCTCTCTCTCTCTCTCTCTCTCTCGCTCTCTGTCTTTCTCATAAATGACTGTAGGTGCTGAGAGCCAGTGTGGTTCCTTCCATGTGGCTTGAGGGACTATGCTGCTGCTGGTAGCTCTGTGCCTGGTCTGCACTTATAAAACCATCTCGGCCGCAGACAGCGGGCAGGACAGCAGCCGCACACCACAGCTGGACTACAGCAGCCTGGCGCTGCCTCAGCAGCATATTCCTTTCTTTCTGCACAACAACAAACGACTGGCCAAACTATGCAAGGAGGACCCGCTTTGCCCTTTTAAAGTAAGCTATTTCTCTTGTTTCTGATGGAATGTCTGCTGAAGTTGGTTTAAAAATCAGTGGGATGTTTTTCCAAAGACATTGTCATACGTCAACTGTAATGGTTTTCAAACCGGGCAATAGAGGCTGTTCTTTTTTCCTCTATTGCTTTAACTTTATCACTAACATTTAGTGTTGTGTATATGCTGTAGATGATTATAAAGGGGATGTTCTCTTAGCTTTGTGTGTCTCTGTTGGCTGGCAGGACGCTCTGCTGCTCAAGAAGGCCTGCTGGGGGTATGAAAAGAGCTGCTCCCCTGAGCACAGGTTCAGCTATCCTGTGTGCACCAGTTTTGACTCGGGATGGTACGCCTTTCTTCACTAACCTATTTAAAGAAGTTAAATATGTACATCTTACACTTTTATATTTTCTCACTATATACTTAACTGTCTAACTGCCCATGTTCTGTCTATAGGTGTGTGTGTGTATATATATATATATTTATATATATATATATATATATATATATATGCAGGATGGTTTACAATTTACTTACCCTCAAAACTATTAAATAGCTTTAAATTAAATTTGTATGGGCCATTTTTTGGGGATTTTTTTGGAGGTGGTAGCCAATGATCACTGTCAATTTTTATTGTATGGAAAAGTGCAGCATTAGCATTTTACAAAATATCTCCTTTTTTGGACCACAAACAGTAGGAATCACATGAGGTTAATAAACGATGGCAGAAATGATATTTTGGCATGAATATCAAGCAGACTATTTGCAGATATACACTATTTCTCAAAAGTTTGGTGTTGGAAAATGTTTAAATGTTTGCTCATCAAGGCTGCATTTATTTTATTAGAACTACAGTAAAAACAGTAATATTGTGAAATATTTTTATGATTTAAAATAACTGTTTTCTGTTCTAATATATATAAAAATGTAATTTATGACTGTGATGGCAAAGCTAAATTTTCAGCGGCCATTATACTAGTTTTCAGTGTCACATGATCCTGGAGCTCAACATAAATGTTGTTCTGCTTTTTAATATTTTTGTTGAGAACTTTATTGTGAAGTATTACTCAGTCTGGTTTGTATAAGAATTAGAAACATGTTGAATATTTGTATTTTTTCAGAGGAGTTATATCACTGCTGTCACTGTTTGAAGCTGTAGTTCCCCAGATGACTGTGCGCCTTGTTGAAGTACACTTTCTTTACACCTGTGTCTTTACACAGTTGCTTCCTTATTTTGCTTATTTATTTTAACACAAGTTTGAACATTTGAGCACAGTCTATTCTTTCACAGTATCACTCAAGCGCTTCAAGGACTGATAACAAATTTTATCTTAGGACTTTACTTTCAATACAAAGATGACTTGAGCGTCTTTTGCTACTCCAAATACTGCTACTGTTTGTCTTCTTTCTTTAGGGCAAACTCTATTCAGGCTGCCCAGGAACTGTTCTGGAAGCAGGCGGATTTTGGCTATGTGAGGGAGCGTCTCAGTGAGATGAAGACTTTGTGCAAGCCTATGAGTCCTGTGAGTTTGCTTCTTCTACATCATCTTCCTCTGTGCTGTTTACTGTGTCTTTACCATGGTAAAGCTGAAGTTCTTGGCCCACCTCCAGAGCTTTGAGTCAATGAGCACCAAGCTTAAGACACAAGGGCTGTTTTAAATGTTACTGCTTCAACATATGTAGACAATACTAGCAACAAACATGCAAATACAAGTATAAAACCTTTTTTTAAAGGGTGATTCCTCTCTGAAGTGCACCAGTCATATGCGGTTCTGTAGGGCCGTAAACCTGTTCCTGGACCTGAGGAGTCCCCGCAGAGGTCATGAGAGGTCAGTGAACCCCTCTAGGGTTGTTGGAGGTCAAGGAAAATGCTAAACTCTGTGAAACTGTTTTCTGTTTGGCACAACTGTGAGAACTTCCTGTCTAAATGAGTTGCCTCTCCATCTCTTTTCCTCTGTCTCTGCAGGTATAAAGAGGATTTCCTGGAACAGGGTGAGATCGGTGGTCACTGCAGCCTTGATAGTAAAGCACTAGCCACAGAAGGGATGCACAAGAGTCCTCTTCAGTCTTGGTAAATAACTCAAGTCCAAATAAATAATAATGAGTTAATATTTTTGTTACCTGTGTTGCAAAACATTTAGCAGCTAAGTAGAAGTTTTTTTTTCTTTAAAGAAATGAATATTGTAATTCTGTAAGATGCGTTAAATTGCTGAAAAGTGACAGTCAAAACATTTATAATGTTGTATATCTATTAATAAACAGTGGATTATTTGAGGTCAATTTATAAAATTTTAATACAGCATTTGATAAACAAATTTTGAGTTGTAAATCCACATATTAGAATGATTTCTGAAGGATTATGTGACACTGAAGACTAGAGTATTTGGCTGCTGAAAATTCAGCTTTGCCATCAATTCAATTCAATTCAGTTCAATTCAACTTTATTTGTGTAGTGCTTTTCATGATACAAATCGTTGCAAAGCAACTTTACAGAAAATGAAGTTTCTACAATATATTTAGAATATATAAATATATTTATATATTATTCCATCACCGGAATAATATAAGTTATATAAGTTACAAATATAATATAAGTTATAGTTATTTAAAATTGTAATAATATTTCACAGTTTTGCTGTATTTCTGATCAAATAAATGGAGCCTTGGTGAGCAAAAGAGACTTCTTTCAAAAACATAAAAAACACCATCCTCAAACATTTATATGTGCTAATACTTTTATACTCACCACAAAATGTAATTTTTGTTCATCGTTTACTCACCTCAAACCATTTGTTGTTTGAGTTTGAAAAATGTTTATGCTACTCTTGTCTATATAATAAAAATAGACCATAATCAATGGCTGCCACTTCCAAAAAGTGCCGTATTAGTATATGCCCATCTTTTAAATCAATTTAATAGCTTTGAAGGTGAGTAAATGATAACAGAGTTGTCATTTTTAGATGAACTATCCGGCTTATCAAAGTAGTTTTCCATCAAACATCAGATTGCAGGCATATATTTAAGTTAAATTAACAGACTTTTATGTGTGTGCCAAAAAAAACCCTTAATTTTTCCTCTCTCAGGTTTGCTGAACTGCAGATGTACTCAGAGCTTGACTTCCATCCCCTGGATGATGGCCATTGTGATGTTATTATCGACAGACCAACCATCTTCATGAAGCTGGATGCAGGTGATATTTTTGTGGAGGGATGTTTAGTTTAGTCTTTTTGTTTAGTCTTCACAAAAGCTAAAGTTAAAAAAAAGTGCATGTTTTGTTTGTCTTTTGCAGGAGTGAACATGTACCATCATTTCTGTGACTTTGTCAACCTCTACATCTCTCAACACCTCAACAATTCCTTCAGCCGTGACATAAACATTGTCATGTGGGACACAGTAAGTGTTCATTTCTCTTAAACACACAAGCTTTGTTTGCTTCTAACATGCCCTCCAGTAACTCAACCATGAGTGCTTAGAGAACATTTCTTGCAAACAGATGTTTCTTACTTGTCAGGATTAGAAAGCACTGTAACAGAAGGTTTGTTGTTTAAACCGCCTGCAACAGTTTCAGGAGGTGTGCAATTCCTAAAAGAGAAAGATAAAAAGGAAGCAGTGGGCTGAAAATAAAGTGACTTACGAGAAAACCTTATCCTGCCTATTGTTCACACGCTGTTATTTCAGGGGTGAGGAAGAGAAGGAAGAATGAAGGGGTGTGGAGAAAGAGGGAGACTTGTTTTGTATGAAACAATGTAAATGAGATTGGCAAATAAAATCTGCTCTAGAATATCATTATATTAATATACTTATTTGAGAATTAACTATGCAGTAACTTGGATTTGAATGGTCGTGTTGGATTGTAGCTTTAATAGGAGATAAAGAGAGATTAAAAAAGGATTAGAATTTGTAATCCAAACCAGTTAAGGAGAGAAGTTTAGGTAAAGTAACGCCTTTTTGTTTGACTGTCTGGCCTGTTTGAATAAATGAATTGCATGTCTAATGGCCAATCATGATGCATATTTTGAATATGCAGAAATGTGAATGAGATTTGGTTTCATAAAGCTGTCATACAATACTGTACAAAGGTTTGGGGTCCGTAAGATTTTTTTTAAAAGAAATTAAAAATGATTTTCTTTCCACAACGAGACATTAAATTGTTTAAAAGTCACAGTAAAGACATTTATAATATTTAAAAAGATTTATATTTCAAACAAATGCTGTTCTTTTGAACTTTCTATTCTTAAATAATGAATAATAAAAAAACAAGTATTACGGTTTTTAACAAAAATAGGAATAGTTAAGCCAAAAATGAAAATATGCTGAAAATGTACTCATCCTCAGGTCATCCAAGATGTAGTTTGTTTCTTCATCGGAACAGATTTGGAGACATTCAGCATTACATCACTTGCTCAGCAATGGATCCTGTGCAGTGAATGGGTGCCGTCAGAATGAGAGTCCAAACAGCTGATAAAAACATCACAATAATCCACAAATTATCCAAACCACTCCTGTCCATCAATTTAAGTCTTGTGAAGTGAAACGCGTCGGGTTTGTAATAAACAAATCCATCAAGATAAGTTTTTAGCTTCAAACCTTTTAACCTTGCAAGTGAAAACAGTTCTAAAGAGTTCTAAACAAACATGTGGGTAGATTTTGATGTGAGAGGACAACTTTTCACTTGAGGAAGAGTTATTATGGATAGAAGTGAGGGTTTAAAGTTTCTTACAATCATGCAGCTTTTTACTTCACGAGACATTAATTGATGGACCAGAGTCATGTGGATTGTTGAGATTTTTTTTATCAGCTGATTTTGAACTCTCATTTATTCAGTTATTTTTTTTCTTTTAGAGTTTGTATGGATATGGAGACCTGTTCAGTGAAACATGGCGGGCTTTTACCGATGATGACATCATTCACCTCAAAAACTTTGACTCCAAAAGGGTAAAACACATTTACTCTGTATCCTCTGCATCTGAGTGGTTTTGTGCTTATTTAAAAGTGTGTTGTTCACAGGTGTGTTTCAGAGATGCGTTTTTCTCACTCCTTCCAAGAATGCGATATGGCCTTTTCTACAACACCCCTCTTGTACGTATTCCACATGCCTCTGTTGCTCTCAAGTGTTTCTTGTTTCCCCATTTAGCATTTGTTCATCTCATCATGTTCATCTGCTGTCATCTGTCTATGTTAATGCGTCTCTGCATGACATCGGCGGATGCTGTGTGTGTGATATAGAATATTTGCCTTGTGTGAGACTGAACTCATCTGGTGCTGTCGCTCAAATCATCCTCATATTAATGACTGTGTGCCTCTGCCTTCTGTGTGCAAATGACACGGAGAGAAGATTTAACTGACAGATGTGTGTGTGTGTGTAATTTGATAGATCTCTGACTGCCACAGCGAGGGGCTGTTCAAGGCGTTTTCCCAGCATGTCCTGTATCGACTTGGTGTCCCACAAGATGGACCGAAGGTAAACATTGAATCCACACACTCAAATGTACAAACACAGATCAGGATTTGATTCCTGTATTCTTATAGTACAGTAGCATAGAGAAACATATCTCTAGCTCAAGTCATACCTGAATGAAATACTAAAATATATTGCTGTAAAATACATAACACAATTTATACTCTGTTTATACTGTTTCATGCCTTAACTTTGAAATTGTTATGCTCATAAACAAACGTAGATTTCACCTTCACAAAACTAGACTTATAAAACATTATAGTTATATTTAATACAATTTTTAATGTATATAATTTTAATCAAAATGTATTATTATTATTATTTATAAATTAAACATATTATTTATTATACTATTAATTTAGTCTTATCAATTTAAATAAATAATTACAAAATTATAATTTCATGTTGTTTATTTTTATTTAAAAATTAAATAGATACTTTTAAATAAATAATAATTAAATTATAATTGTGTATTTATTCTATTAGATTAATTGTATTTGTTATAAATGTAAATAATTATTCCATTATATATTTTATTATTTATTATTCCATTTTAAATATTAATTTTAATTATTACACTTTTAAATACTTTATTATTATATCATATTATATCATATTTTAATATAATTTTATAGGCATAGATTCAGAAGTCATTACCACCGACTTGTGAGTAGGTGGATTTCCAATAATATTTAGATTAATGTCATATGATTATAGTTTAGGTATGTATTAGGTACTTTTTAGTTATTGACATGATTAACCATGTGCCACTAGATGGCGCTGTTGGACAATTTATACTTTAGCATTGTCTTTGTTCATGTCAGTTTGGCCCAGATCTTTCTTATCCCGCATATTATGTCCATTTACTTTCCCTTTTTCCACCTAAGTAAAATACATTCATATATCTGAATACTTTTTAAACTGGATTATAGATGTTAGAAAATATATAGTATAGTATATATTTATATTTTGATATTAATGTGTGTTTGTGTGTTTATGTATTTTTTGATTTTGTTATGTTCTTCTTAGGAGGGCCAAGTCCGTGTCACACTGTTGGCAAGAAGCACTGAGTACCGTAGGATAATAAACCAGCAGGAGGTGAATTCTTTGTATATTTATTTGTTTATCTATATAGAACTGGTTTTTTTTTGAATTGTCATTGATTTATCACTCTGCTTCCTTAACTGCGCATTTAAACTCTTATTTGCTGGAGACCCCTGCTTGGTAAAAAGCCTTGATTTACTTGGCCTCTGTCCACATGAGTGTGAGTTCTCGTTAATCACCCTCTGAATCCCCGCTGTGTGTGTGTGTGTGTGTGTGTCCCCGCTGTGTGTGTGTCAGCTTATCAATGCCCTGAAGACTGTGCTTTTATTTGAGGTCAAGCTGGTGGATTACAAATACAAGTGAGTGATTCAATCTATGTTGGTTTTAAATGTACCGACTGCTTTGGAGATGGTTGAGTTTGGTGCTTGCATGATTGAAAGGTGATGTGTGTTCATAGAGAGATGCCGTTTCTGGAGCAGATCCGTGTCACACACAACTCTGATATCTTCATTGGGATGCATGGAGCCGGACTGACCCACCTCCTCTTTCTTCCCGACTGGGCCGTCATATTTGAATTGTACGTGGCTTTTGTATCTCTCTGCTTTCTGTATGATCTGTGTGGTTGTCAGTCAGAGGAATGTAAATACTTCTTCACTTTCCCAAGTTTCAGAGGAGCTTTAAAACCCTCCAAGTGTTATATAAACAGTAACCCGTGACAGTTTACAGTGTTTAAATAATGTTTATACCATTTGCTAAAGTCACACAGTCACAATGTTTTCATGTTTTTGGAAGAAGTCTCTTTTGCTGAGCAAGGCTGCATTTCTTTCATCAAAAAATAGAGTAAAAACAGTAATATTGTGAAATATTATTACCATTATTACCATTTTCTATTCTAATTTATTTTAAACTGTATTTTTTTTTTGTGATGGCAAAGCTGAATTTTCAGCAGCCATTACTCCACTATTCAGTGTTGCATGATCCTTCAGAAATCATTTTAATTTGCTGACTTGGGTGACACATTTCTTAATATTATCAATGTTGAACAGTTGTGCTGCTTAATATTTTTGTGCCGACAATGAAACCTTTTTTTTGTCAGGTTGATAAAATTAGAAATAGAAAGGTCAAAAGAACAGCATTTATTTAAAAAAGAAATATTTTATAACATTATAAATGCCTTTTCTGTCACTTTTCATCAATTTAATGTGTGCTTGTTGATTAAAAATATTAATTTCTTAAAAAACAAACAAACATTTTTCCCAATAACTCTTCAGAGAACTTAAAACAAGGGTCATCACCACCCGACATAGAAACAGCAGAAGCAACAAAGTGGGCGATTAGTCGAAGTTCTCCAATTACTGGTTTTTACAATTTCATATTTAGACCACCAGTGGTGAGCATTTGGTTGCATCCTTTCTTAAAAAAAACGTTCTTTCTGTTTCTCTACTGATAAATGAACACATCACGATTCACATCAGAGGGCTGTTTTTTTTTTTTTGACACCTATCCGCATGTGTTAGGATGTATTCCCAAGTGTGCATCTGTGCATCTGACACTCATGTCATGTTATACATCTACCCAATACTCATGTGGATGCAGTCTAGCTTCTGTTCTGTACAATATACTTTTCAGTGTGTGTTACGGAGGAGGGAAGCATCTGACTGTGTCTGTATGTGTGTGACAGTGAAATACAGCCTAATTAAACAGTTATCCATCAAACTGAGTCTGTGGAGGCTATGTGGGCCACTGCCTGCTAAGTTGGGGACACAAAACATCCCTCCATCTTTATTCCACAGGTACAACTGTCAAGATGAGAGCTGCTACCGTGATCTGGCCCGACTGAGGGGAGTCCATTACATGACTTGGCAGAAAAGGGACAAAGTGTTCCCCCAGGATAAGGTGAAGAGAACACACACACCGCTGCCTGGATTCACTCCAGTTTACTATATTTAATCCCAGTATTCCTATATACAGTCACATTCACAATCAGTATATATATGTTAACTAATATTTTGTTCTGTCTCAGGGTCACCACCCTACTCTTGGGGAACATCCTAAGTTTACCAACTACACTTTTGATGTTGAGGAGTTCATGCGGTTAGTCCTTCTAGCAGCTGAATATGTGACCCGGCACCCGGCGTGGCGCGCAAAACAGGCTCGAGATGAACTGTAGCCTGTAAGACGTGGTGGTCTCCTGCCAGGAGATAGATGAACACACTCCTATGAACTCTCTGCACTCTGTAAATGTAGCGGTGTTAACGAAAAGCGAATGGAATTTTAAATGTATCCAAAAAATGTGCTGTCCTCAAGCGGTCTTGTTTTGCACATGGAGCTGTTGTGTACCTTGGCAGACAAATTGTTTTGACATATTGTTGATGTATTTTGTGTGGTCTTAATATACCTCTCCCCAAGTATATGTGGGCTTTTTTAAGAGACTACACTTTTAAACCTGATTTGAGTGCAGCTTTGTAATGGCAAGGGTTTTGAATTTCAATACATGGAGCAAATTCTAGGTCAGTAGATTATTACAAGATAGTAAGATGTCTTTAAACAGTTAAGGAGGCTTCATCTAAGGAGATTACATCAGCTTCATATTTATTACAGTGTCCGTTACTTTTACTTTTATTTGTGTTCAGTGAAAATAGTCATCTTGTAAATGTTAAACTATGTTAAGGGATTCATGGCTCCAGTCCTGTTGCACCGATTGAGATACTGGTTCAGTATTGCTCCATTTTATACATTTTTTTTTTTTTTTTTTTATCAGTGTTACGATCCTCAGACCCGTCAAAAAGTGGCGAAACTGTAACAAAAGTTGCTGAATTTTTAGTGCTGGTTTGAGCTAAAAGAGTTTTTGAAAATATCTGTTTTGTATTGAATGGAATTTTAAACTGAAATGAAACTCTTTAAAATGTTGTGTACATGATTTCATCATCGTTCTCACATACATTGACAAAAAATGACAAATACAAAAAAACTTTATTTATTAATCACTAAATGTAGCCTTTATCATAATGGTAAAGAATAAAGAATGGCTTTCAGTGACTTTGTACTTGTATACTTCTGTGTTTCATATCGTAAGACTCCTTATGAGAATAAAAGTGCACTGGTTTGGAATGAGCTGTCACTTCCATTAATCTCTGTGCCTCAAACCTCAAATCGGGGATTTGAGGACAAGAAAAATGTAGTTTAAACTATTTAACCAGTTAAACCAGCATTACCAAGGTGTTTGAAACATTTTGAATAGGAGAACATTTAAGAAATGCCTGGAATATTTCCTAATAAATTGCCAAAATAGGTTTTATATATATATATTTTTGTTTGTTTTTTACATCTATAGCACCCATAGACATAGGCAGAAAAAAATATAACATCTCAAACCAAAGTTACATTTTTTAAGAACCCATAATTGTTACTTAAATATGATAATATGAATTAATTAATTTACATAAAGATTTCCAGAAAAATAAAAATAGGAATGAATTTAATATTGTAGCCTAGCCACTATTTTATGATGGAGGCATGGAAACGTAGCGTATAACTGCAGAATGGCCCTCATGCACTTGCAGTTTGAGGCCGCTAGGTGGCGATATAACACCATTAATGATTCCGCGTCATCTGAATCAAGTGTCCCTCTCATTCTCACACACGCTGCATTTATCCTTACTGTAACTTTGCTGAAGTATGCGAAAATACATCCAAGGCGTTATATATACATTTTAGGACAATAGTTTCGATAGATTTAACGCTTCAGATATGCTCTTCTTTCTCTCTCACCGAGTTTTCTCACCTACGCACTTGTCATAGGTAACTTAAATGATCAGGTAACATTGCTTGCATTGTCTCTCGGTTGTTATTGAGACGCTTAATGAGTATGTGCTCGAACACAGACAGTTTATTACAAACGGCGGGCTGCACTTGTGCTGTAATTACTGCTAGTAACAGGAGAGTTATAGTTGCTACGTCTCGCTGCTTTCTAATGATGAACCGCACACAGTTAATAACGGCAGCTTTCCCCTTCATGTCTTATTTATTCAGTGAATTCTTTCTCCGCGCGCGTGTGGCCTTATTTTGTCGTGTTTAAAGTAATGGGATGTCACTGGTGGAATTGTTCGGGAGTGAGCAATTATTACCGCCCTCCTTCCCCCTCACTTGTGCTGAAACGTGTTCCCTAAACCCTATATCCTCACTACACACTGCTCATGTAAATAAGCGCTGCTGCTGTTTGTTACCTCTGCAGGTATTGAGCTGAAACATGAGGAGGAGAATACAAGGGTCACTCCTCAAAATGTAAGCATTTTCTTTTCTAAAACCTGATTTTTAGAAGTTTATTTGAAGTATTTTAAATGATTATTATTATTATTTATTAGCCTATTTATTTATTTTTGTAAATAGCTTTGTGTCATTTCAGGATAAACTTTTTTTTTTTTAAATGCTGATATATAGCTTTAAAAAGAGACAAGGTTGACTTTTTTACTTTTTTAGTCATGCTAGACTTTGCTCAAGCTATATATATTATTTTTTATTTTTTTTATTATTTTTTGTATTTTTTTCTTTGGTAACTTTATTGTTTAATGTGATTAAATGCTTGATAAAGTGACAAAAAATAAAAATAAAAGGAAACGCTTGTCTTTGAGAAGAGTTTTATTAAGGGGTAGTTATTAATGTGTACAATTTTTTTTTTTTTTCAATAAAATATGTGCAATAAAATCTAAAATTATACAAAGATACAAACTGCAAATGTCTTTTATTTTATATTTTAATATATTTAAGATATTTTATTTGATAATACTAGAAAATACTAATTACTAGATTATATTTCCATATAACTAAAATGTAATAGAAAATTATATTAAAAATTATATAAATTCTATACAAATTATTTCTATTTTATGCCTTTAGCAACATCGCTATAGCAACTATTTGCACATTTGTTCCTGAGAGAAACAAAATTAACCCCTTTTGTGGAATGACCCAAAGAACACAGTACATGATTTAATGAAAACTGAATATTTATTGCCAAAATCTGTCTGGCTGTTTGTAAGCCGAACTTTCCTGTCTGGCCCTGCTGTCTTTTGGCTCTATGAGACTCAGTGTCTTTTATCCTTGTCAATATTTCAGGAAATGAATTTTCGCTCTGACACTCAACAGAGTGCTATGCAATGTTCCTTCGGCACTGTTCAGTTATGATTCTCCCATTCTTGCCTGCTTTTGAACCCAGATTAGATTTGTTTGTCATCATCCATCACTCATTTCCATTGTCTTTATGCATAACATCCATTATCCTGCGTGTATAAACGTGGCTTAATCTAATTCATCTCACGAAGAAAAAAAAATTCTCACCACTGAACAGAAATAAATCAATTACCATCAGCTCATCTTACATACCCACTTCTACAGGCGTCCCACAAAGCAAGAAAACATTCTCTTTCAGGGGATAAATGTGGAAATATTGATTGTTTTGGAAGAAATATTCCTCAAGTTATGATCAGACATTTCCATAATGCTCAGTCCTCCGAGAGAACAATCTCAGAAGGAAGAAGTCTCAGCGGGGATCCTATAACACAAGCTCTCTGATAAAAGACATTTATGCCATTTCCTCCAATTCTACTCTATCAGCATTATTACGACTTCTCTCATCCCCTTACGTATTCTCTCATATGCCAACTGTACATTAAATGCTGTAAGCCATACGCAAAACACTCATTCTTTTTGTTTGAACTAGCCTGAAGTAGCCAACTTGCTTGACTGACAAATGGAAGTCCAGTCGTGAAAGCAAGATGTGCTGTCCGTAAACCTGAAACAAACTCTGTTATGTCCAGTTGTAGTTGCTGTGTTGTTGCTTTGCAGATTAATCTAAATCCTTTCCTCATAGAGTAGTAAAATACAGAATGTACTTCAATGACAAGTGCAGTAAAGTGCACACACACTCTTAAAAATAATGGCTCTTTATTGGCATCTGTGGTTCCATAAAGAACCTTTAACATCCATGGAACCTTTTCAATGCATACAAGGTTCTTTATATTGGAAAAAGATTCTTTAGATTATAAAATGTTCCTCACACTAAGAAAAAAATGGTTCTTCTAAGAACTGTTCACTAAATTGTTCTTCCATGGCTTCACTGCAAAAGCCTACTTTACTTTTAAGAGTGTAAAGTTATCAGTCAATCCTTGCTACAGTATTAGAAGTATTAGGGCTTATTGATATACTTTAGAACAAATTTTATTGGATTGACAGTAATGTGGGCCATGGGACTCTGAGGATGGGCCGTGTACAGTTATGAATGGATGGCCAGGTCAACACAGACATGTGCTTCTCACTTCATACACTAGCCTTGTGTTCCACATCTAAATATTCTTCACACGAAGCCACAACATATGATATGACTCCATGCATTCTTGCAAAAGTGCAATTGGACAGCAATTTTGCCCGAGGTCCATGAAAACAAGTAGCGAACATCTACAGAGCTTCACAAGGTTGTTTGTGGTTAATATTTTATTAGGTAAATGTCCGGGCCAGAGGATGTTCAATGGTGAAAATAAATAGCATGGAATATTGAGTGCAGTGGCAGTACTTTTAAAATGAGGATTCAAATGGGTTATATTTCTTGTTGTACCGAATACCCCTTTTATCTGTTTTTTATACCTGAAGGAGACAAAGATTCCAATTTCCTAGACGAGACGACCGGGATTGGAGACGCATATTAAAGGGTAGCGTGTCTATAGGTGGCTTAACCAAGGCCTTTTTATCCTTCCTTAAATCAGATGCAGTGTGATGATGAGAAAATACACGCTTTCAGTATAGTATCAGATGTTGAACCTCTAAACTACATATGACCTTTTGGTCTAGGATGGGTAGGGGTTATTTGTGATGGAAACCCTTGCAATTCAAAAGGAGATTTCAATTCAGCTGCCAAGCTCAACCTTGAGGGGTGTCAGGCTGTGATTGGTTATTGATACCATCATTTGCCACAGTACCCGACTACGAGACTGAACGAAATAGACAAAATCGATCCTCGAAGGATTAGCCTGTTTGAGCGCCTGCCTCGAAGCGCGCTCGGGCTAGAGGTGTAAAAAATTAAAAACCTTATCATTCACTTTTTGCCAGGATTGTAGCTATAGTACAGCCCCTCACTTCAACACTTGTAAGCGACGACATCAGTTAGCGTGGCTACTTGAAAGATCGCGCGCGGGGCGGGGGACAGCCGGCGCACGTGCGCGGAATAAGCAAGGCAAGTTCGCAATTCTCTTGTCAAATCGATCGCAGCTCGGGAGGAGTGTGCGAGGCGCAGTTATCATCGCAGACTTCCCCATCACTCACAGTCCCAGCGGTTCCGCAGGAAGACAGCTGTTAATAACCTAACAAGCATGTCTGGAACATTATAAGGTCATTAGTCTGCTAGCCCCCATATGGATTTACGCACTTCTTTTCTGAGATTCAAACGCTGACGGTGCTTTTCCCTTTTTCTTTTTCGTCCTCTCTCATTCATCCCGGCGGTGATGTGTGGCGAAGGGATTGGTAAAATAATGGGCAAATTCGGTTTATGAACTCTCCGTGTGATGGACAGGCGACTATTGAGCTCGAGCTCGGCTGGAGCGAGTAGAAAGTGAGCTCATTTGAAACAAACATCTGTCTTCAGGACACCTGCCACCTTTTTAAGCAAGGAGAATGCCCTCGCTTTCGTAAACGGAGGTAATCTGCTTCTCATCCTTTTTTTTTTTTTTTTTTGGTTCGCTCTTCAGTTTAATCAGTGGCATTGATTAGTTGTTGACTGCAAATTGATATTGGCTGGGTTTCCAGAAGCGCTAAGTAGAGCATTAGTCGCACGTAAGTAATACGCCTTCCCAAAAGCACCGTTATCTGTAGCACTCAAAAACGTTAAACGGATCTCTTTTTATATTTATAAGTGATATTTAATAAATGTTATGAATGCATTGTTATCATTGCAATGCTACCGTACATTAAACCAATTATAAATTCTTGATAAAAATTGCATTTAAAGTGATGCTCCGCAGTCTACGCATGTCACGTGACAAATTTATATTTACATGACAGGCGACAAGGCATAACTTTATGTGGGCCTACTTTGATACGCATTAGTAGACCTAATTGCAAAATCCATTCGTTCTTAGTTACATTTATTTTCACTAGGAAATGTGAAAATGTAATAGTTTTTATTATTATTATTATTAAATAAATAAATAATCATAAATGGTTTGATTGACAGTGTTCTAAATGAGCGCCTCCCACTCTTTCTTCCTCCTCCTCATCATCCTCTTCTTCTTCGAGTGGCAGGTTCACATATCGCATGTTGCATGGAGGCAGTGCATAGACCTCAAACAAGATGATCTGGAAACACACAACATATAACCTACCTATTAATTGTAATGCTGTTAGGTTTTCTTCCTAAGGAACACAACAACACTAGGCTAAATGAGGGAGACAGAGACCCATTGTAAAGATCCACCTAACGGGCTCTGCCATCTATTCTGATATGTTTAATAACATTTAGTGCATCGTTAAGATGATGTTTAGTTTCCATTTTGGCAGTATTTTCACACTATTTGAGAAAACAGGCTCCTGGACATATTGGAAATAAGTTTCTGCAGCATCTTTGGTGCTTAAGCATCCTGTCTACTTCATAATGAACGATCTACGTGTCACAGCCGTAAAAGCAGTTTTTTTTTTCAGGCAAGTGTATAGCATATAAATTAGAATATAGATTACATAGCCTAGATAAAAGTTGGATGACAAGTTAGCCAGAGTGCGTATTTTCACCCTTTGTCAAGCAGACACTAACAACCAGAAGTCACGTTCGCCAGAGGAGGTAACCATAACAACATAACTGTGTTCACGCGCTTTCCATCCAGTTTTCTGGGCTGTACATAAAACATAAGACATGATGTTTGATTTGCATATCACGAATAAACTTTTAAAAAGTCTAATAATTGACTTTTAGTTAACCGTGCAAGTGGCGCCAGATTACAATTTGCGCAGCGCTAGACGAACGTCGACAGGTTGCACCTGAAAAAAAATACCTTTTACATTAATTAATAGCTAATTTAACAGATTTTTAAAAATTATCATCTCACACAGAAGCCTATTGCAGGCTATTTGCACACTGGAAGTACCGCTTTATTGCGTAAGGAGACTAAATAAGCGATCAGTAAGGATTTCTGAGCTGCTTAGCGCCTATAAAAACTGTAACCGTGAGAGATTTGCTGGTCTGGCGCTTTTAAATGCGCTTTGAATGCACTCTCAGTGGAGAAGGAATAGAGCTGTGCGGCTGAAGCGCGATGTAGCCTCCTGACAGCGCGTGCTGCCCGGACTAAACCCACCAGCCTCCTCACATCATGTAGTAATCTTCATCTCCACCCCTTTCCCCTGGATTTATTTTATTTTTATTTTTTTTACCATGTTTTGTCCAGTAAGTATTGCGAGCGTGTAATTATTTCCCCTTTGTATCGCGCCGCAGAGACAGTCGTGTCAGTAGCTCAACCGAGGTTGGGCGAGAATGTAAAGCGACTTAATTGTCATCGACACTCACATTAAGAGCCAAGCAGCACAGCTGAGCCCAGCGGAGATTGCTCAGTGAAACCCGTGCGTAAGAAGAGCTACACGTGCATTTCCCCAACTCTATCACACAGTTATCTCTTTCATTTGTGCCATGAATCACAGTGTTTCTTTTGAGAGAGATGTAGACGAGAAAGACGGAGAGAAAGAGAGAGCATGTGCACTGTGAAAGAGCACATCTGGGCGGCTGCCTGCCCTCTACTGATGTCAGATCTGTGTTTCTGTGTTAACTCGTAACCGGCATTGATCTTTTCTTTTCTTTTCTTTTCTTTTCTTTTCTTTTCTTTTCTTTTCTTTTCTTTTCTTTTCTTTTCACATGACTTCCAGCGTTGAATTAAGCAAATTATATGGGGTCCTTTGTGAAGATATTTGACATATACTCAAGTTTTAGGAAACGTATTTATTTAAATAAAAAAAAAATGTAAATGTAAATAATATATATATATATATATATATATATATATATATCTATATATATATATATATATATATATATATATATACACACACACACACACACACACACACAATGTTTTTTTGTGTGTTTAAGTTTTTTTTTTTGGATTCCACTTCTTAAGGGTTCTTTTATAATGGTTCATTACATCTTATCTTGTGCATTTTACATTTTAATAATAATAATAATAATAATAATAAATATTTTATAATCATTATTATTTAATACTATTAATACTAATAATTTCATAATAATTTATTAATTAATAATTGTAATTTAAAAATGATAATTTATAATTATTTTGAATAATTTAAAAATGACATTTTACTAATAGATTTACCCATATACAATTGCAGTACAGCACTGATATAGGCTAGGTGTTTATAAGTGATTTTTATTTTTTTTGCATTATAGTAAACAAAATTATTTTCTTTTCTCCTTTACACAGTAAGTACGTGGGAGGACAAGTCATGTTCATATACGAGGAAGGGAGGGAAGTGGTGGGATAGAGAGGGGGACCGAGGGATGCTCGGAGGGATCTCTGATAGATAAGGCACGGATTGTGAGCAGCTCAGCTGGTCAGATCTGCTCTCTGAGCTCTGAGCTGGCATTAGCCGATCCACTCTGTGCTGCCGTGATGGATGGATGCTC
This sequence comes from Cyprinus carpio, assembly GCF_018340385.1. Classification (NCBI taxonomy): domain Eukaryota; kingdom Metazoa; phylum Chordata; class Actinopteri; order Cypriniformes; family Cyprinidae; genus Cyprinus; species Cyprinus carpio. Next base: position 10,989,749 of record NC_056582.1, on the reverse strand, counting down.
TTAGAATGGACAAGGACTGGGGAGAGAGAGGTAGAGTGAGAGAGCATCACAAAAAGAGAGATGGTGGGAGGGTTATTAAAGAGAAGGAGGGAGTGATATAAATCGAAAGAGGTGAGAAAGAAATTAATGATGGAGGGACAGACAGAGTGAAAGATTCACGAGGAACAGAAGGCAGTGATGGGAAAGTCTCTCATCTGTAAATGAGATTGTCCCTGATGGCCATTTTCTCCCCCAGTTCACTCATTCTTCTTTCCCTCACAAACCTCAATGCTCCGTTGAACGCAGGTCTCAATACCAGACTCTGAGAGTGCTGACAGTGAAAAACAGAGACACTGGAGGGAGTCGGGCCTCGGGAGGCTCTATCCTATTTTCCCCTTTTTCATGCAGTCACTTCACATCACTTGGCCCTGAAACCTTAAAAACAAGAGAGGCCTAAGAGGGCACATTAGTCAACAAAAAAGTTAAAGAGAAATAGAGCTGAAAGCTCAAAATGTGGGGGAAAAATACATCAAAAGTATAAAACGCTAAAGCAACTTTGTTTGTAGCACACCAGTTTAAGGATTTCAATTTGGGTACACCGCTGTCCGGTATACCTGATACCAAATAGTAAACCACGCCATTCAGTGGCCCGATATTTGCAAATATTCGCTGTCGTCAATAT